>NC_036862.1:34525037-34542608 GCF_002910315.2 Salvelinus sp. IW2-2015
AACCTCCCTCCCGTCCTTTTCTCCGCTCCCTCCCGTCCTTTTCTTGCCTCCCTCGCCGCTCGTCCTCCCTCGCCAGTCCTTTTCTGCGAACCCCCCTCCCTACCCTCGTGGCCTATTTATCGGTGTGTGTGCGGCGTGTATGTGTACGTGTGTTATTGTGTGTGTATGTGTGTGTGTGTCTTACTGTAGGTGTGACTGTTGATGTCATCGCCGCATGTCATTCCCACTCAGTGTAGTTTAAATCAAAACAAATTAAATTGTGTTCATCACGTGCTGAAAAACAACTGGTGCCAAGGCTTCACAGGTGAAATGCTTGTTCAAAACCATTCCCGATGGTTCAGTGAAAAAAATATGAAACAAAGTAAAATTTGGCTAACTAACAGCGATGAGGAATAGAGATTACAATTAGCACAAAAGTGTCAGCGACAGTTTTGAAGCGGAAGTTTTACTATTACGACTGGCTTAGCCAAAATACATTTGAGGATCTCAGTTTTTCACAATTCCTGACATGTGGTAATCTTGTCCTGGGTGTCTGTTGTAGGTCAGCTGAAGATCATTGCGCACTATTATCTTTATAGTAAAGTTGCGGAAAGTGATAGCTCGGAAATATTCTTAGTAGAGAGATGGATGATGTTGTTATGGTCAGCTTTTAGTTTCTTCGTTCATCACTCGCATTTCCCGAGTGCGTGTGTCAGAAGTTTGTATGGTAAACCTCGATGTTTATTGAGTATTTAGGCGTAGCTGATTATGCCGTTGTATTGGAATTGTTTGTTATGACTTTGGGGTCAAACATTCCCATCGTACCCTTCCACAAGCTTCCACAATAAGTTGGGTTGGTTGAAGTGATTTTGGCGTCCATGATCCTCCTGGGACAGGACTGGGCTGTAATATTCTGAGTCGAGATTGGCTTGTATGCCTCCTGCTCGGGCACAGCGCTTTTTCAGTTGCTGTCCCACAAATTGTCTATTGGATTGAGGTCAGGACTTTGTTGGTATGCACCACTCAGAGTACTCTTGACGTTGTTGTCCTATGCCTCTCTCACGAGGTTGTGATGACCACTCCAATACTTTGACTTTGTTGTCCTTAAGCCATTTTGCAACAACTTTGGAAGTCTGCTTGGGGTCATTGTCCATTTGGAAGATCAATTTGCGACCAAGCTTTAACTTCCTGACTGATGTCTTGAGATGTTGCTTCAATATATCGACATAATTGTCCGCCCTCATGATGCCATCTATTTTGTGAAGTGCACCAGTCCCTCCTGCAGCAAAGCACCACCACAACATGATGCTGCCACCCCCATGCTTCACGGTTGGGATGGTGTTCTTCGGCTTGCAAGCGTCCCCCTTTTTCCTCCAAACATTATGGCCAAGCGGTTCTGTTTTTGTTTCGTCAGACCAGAGGACATTTCTCCTAAATGTACGATCTTTGTCCCCATGTGCAGTTGCAAACCGTAGTCTGGCTTTTTTTATGACAGGTTTGGAGCAATGGCTTCTTCCTTGCCGAGCGGCCTTTCAGATTATGTCAAAATCGAACTCGTTATACTGTGGCTATAGATCCTTTTGTACCTGTTTCCTCCAGGATCTTCACAAGGTCCTTTGCTGCTGTTCTGTTATTGATTTGCACCTTTCACATCAAAGTACGTTCATCTCTAGGAGACAGAACGCGTCTCCTTCCTGAGCGGTATGACGGCTGTGTGGTCCCATGGTGTTTATACTTGCGTTCTATTGTTTGTACAGATGAGCGTGGTACATTCAGGCCTTTGGAAATTGCTCCCAAGGATGAACCAGACTTGTGGAGGTCAACAATTTTTTTCTGAGGTCTTGGCTGCTTTTGATTTTCCCATGATGTGAAACAAAGAGGCACTGGATTTGAAGATAAGCCTTGAAATACATCCACAGGTACACCTCCAATTGACTCAAATGATGTCAATTATTCTATCAGGACCTTCTAAAGCCATGACATCCTTTTCTGGAATTTTCCAAGCTGTTTAAAGCACAACTTAGTGTATGTAAACTTCTGATCCACTGGAATTGTGATACAGTGAATTATAAGTGAAATAATCTGTCTGTAAACGATTGTTGGAAAAATGACTTGTGTCATGCACAAAGTAGATGTCCTAACCGACTTGCCAGAACTATAGTTTGTTAACAAGAAATTTGTGGAGTGGTTGAAAAACAAGTACACCTAAGTGTATGTATACTTCCGACTTCAACACTCCTTCCGTGGCCTCCAACTGCTCTTAAACGCTAGTAAAACTAAATGCATGCTCTTCAACCAATCGGTAACATCACCCGCACGCCCGACTAGAATCACTACTCTGGATGGTTCTGACTTAGAATATGTGGACAACTACAAATACCTAGGTGTCTGGCTAGTGTGTAAACTCTCCTTCCAGACTCATATTACACATCTCCAATCCAAGATTAAATCTAGAATCAGCTTCTTATTTCGTAACAAAGCCTCCTTTACTCATGCCGCCAAACATACCCTCGTAAAACTGACTATCCTACCGATCCTCGACTTCGGCGATGTCATTTACAAAATAGCCTCCAACACTCTACTCAGCAAATTGGATGCAGTCTATCCCAGCCCCATATACCACCCACCACTGCGACCCGTATGCTTTCGTCGGCTGGACCTCGATACATATTTGTCGCCAGACCCACTGGCTCCAGGTCATCTATATGTTTTTGCTAGGTAAAGCTCCGCCTTATCTCAGATCACTGGTCACGATAACAACACCCACCCGTAGCACGCGCTCCAGCAGGTATATCTCACTGGTCATCCCCAAAGCCAACACCTCCTTTGGCCGTCTTTCCTTCCAGTTCTCTGCTGCCAATGACTGGAACGAATTGCAAAAATCGCTGAAGTTGGAGACTTATATCTCTCTCAATAATTTGAAGCATCAGCTATCTGAACAGCTAACCGATCGCTGCAGCTGTACACAGCCCATCTGTAAATTGCCCATCCAATCTACCTACCTCATCCCCATATTGTTTTTATTTACTTTTTTGCTCTTTTGCACATCAGTATTTCTACTTGCACATCATCATCTGCACATCTATCACTCCAGTGTTAATTTGCTAAATTGTAATTACTTCGCTACTATGGCCTATTTATTGCCTTTCCTCCTCACGCCATTTGCACACACTGTCTATATACTTTTTTTCCTATTGTGTTATTGACTAAACATTTGTTTATTCCATGTGTAACTCTGTGTTATTGTTTGTGTCGCACTGCTTTGCTTTATCTTGCCAGTCACGGTTAAATGAGAACTCGTTCTCAACTGGCCTACCTGGTTAAATAAAGGTGAAAAAAAATATTATAATCTCATTTGTGGGTTCGATTACAGCCAAAATGCAAAAAACAATGCTCCAGATACAACTAGTCTAAAGAAAGGCCAGTTTTATTGCTTCTTTAATAGAACAACAAACTTTCAGCTGTGCTAACATAATGCAAAAGGTTTCTAATGATCAATTAGCCTTTTAAAATTATAAACTTGTAACACAAACTTGTACACCTGTGTTCCAATGTGCCATTGGAACACAGGATATGGTTGCTGATAAGGACCTCTATACGCCTATGTAGATATTCCATTCAAAATCACCGTTTCAAGCTACAATAGACATTTACAACATTAACACAATGTCTACACTGTATTTCTGATCAATTTGATGTTATTTTAAACGAACAAAAAATGTGCTTTTCTTTCAAAAACAAGGACATTTCTAAATGACCCCAAATGTATGAACGGTAGTGTACATGAAGGCAAAGGTAAAGTGACTAGGCATCAGGATAGATAATAATAAGAGTAAAAAGAACAGAGAGCAGCAGCAAATCAAATCAAATCAATCAAAATTTTATTAGTCACATACACATGGTTAGCAGATGTTAATGCGATGTGTAGCGAAATGCTTGTCTTCTATTCCGACAATGCAGTAATAACAACAGTAATCTAACCTAACATTCCACACTACTACCTTACACACACACACAAGTGTAAAGGGATAAAGAATATGTACATAAAGATATCTGAATGTAGATGGGTGGTACAGAACGCCATGGCAGATGCATAGATGGTATAGAGTACATATTATACGATGAGATGAGTACTGTAGGTATGTAAACATAAAGTGGCATAGTTTAAAGTGGCTAGTGGTACATGTATTGCATATAAGATGGCAAGATGCAGTAAGATGATATAGAGTACATATATATACATAAAGAGATGGTAATGTAGGGTATGTAACATTGTATTAAGTGGCATTGCTTAAAGTGCTAGTGGTAACTTTTTACATAATTTCCAATCAATTCCCATTTTAAAAGTGGCTGATGAGTCAAGTTATGTTGCGAGCGCCGCTAAATGTTAGTGTGGCTGTTTACAGTCTTGTATGCCTTGAGATAGAAGCTGTTTTTCAGTCTCTCGGTCCCTGCTTGATGCACCTGTACTGACCTCGCTCTGTGATAGCGGTGTGAACAGGCAGGGGCTTGGGTGGTTGTTGTCCTTGATGATCTTTATGGCCTTCCTGTGACATCGGCTGTGTGTATGGTGTCCTGGAGGGCATAGTTGCCTCCTGTGATGCGTCTGCAGACCTCACTACCCTCTGGAGAGCCTTACGGTTGTGGGCGGAGCAGTTGCCGTACCAGGCGGTAATACAGCCCGACAGGATGCTCTCGATTGTGCATCTGTAGAAGTTTGTGAGTGCTTTTGGTACAAGCCGAATTTTTCAGCCTCCTGAGGTTGAAGAGGCGCTTGCTGCGCCTTCTTCACAACCGCTGTCTGTGTGGGTGGACCAATTCAGTTGTCCGTGATGTGTACACCGAGAACTTAAAAACTTTCCACCTTCTCCACTACTGACCCGTCGATGTGGAAGGGGGTGCTTCCCTCTCCTGGTTCTCCTGAAGTCACAATCATCTCCTTGTTTGTTGACTTTGAGTATGAAGGTTATTTTCCTGACACCACACTCCGAGGGCCCTCACCTCCTCCCTGTAGCGCCGTCTCGGTCGTTGTTGGTGATCAAGCCTACCACTGTAGTGGCATCCGCAAACTTATGATTGATTGGAGCGTGCCATGGCACGCAGTCGTGGCTGAACAGGAGTACAGGAGAGGGCTCAGAACGCACCCTTGTGGCCCCCAGTTGTTGAGGGATTCAGCGGGGTGAGATGTTGTTACCTACCCTCACCACCTGGCGGCGCCCGTCAGGAACCAGACCCCAGTTGCACCAGGCAGGGTCGAGACCAGGGTCTCGAGCTTATCGTGCAGTGGGGCGGTCATGTGTGGTTAAATGCTGAGCTGTAATCGTAACATGAACGAGATTCTCACAATGGGTATTCCTCTTGTCCAGATGGGTTAGCAGGCTGGCTCAGGTGGTTGCGATTGCCGTCGTCTGTGGACCTATTTGGTCGGTAAGCAAATTGGAGTGGGTCGCGTCGGGTGTCCGGTAGGGTGGAGGTGATATGGTCCCTTGACTAGTCTCTCAAAGACTTCATGATGACGGAAGTGAGTGCTACGGTGCGGTAGTCGTTTAGCTCAGTTACCTTAGCTTTCTTGGAACAGAACAATGGTGGCCCTCTTGAAGCTGTGGAACAGCAGACTGGGATAAGGATTGAAATATGTCCGTAAACACACAGCAGCTGGTTGCGCATGCTCTGAGGACGCGCTGGAATGCCGTCTTGCCTGCAGCCTTGCGAGGGTAACACGTTAAATGTTTTACTCACCTCGGCTGCAGTGAAGGAGAGCCCGCAGGTTTGGTGGGGGCCGTGTCAGTGGCACTGTATTGTCCTCAAGAGGGCAAAAAAGTTGTTTAGCCTGTCTGGTAGCAAGACATCCTGGTCCTCGACGGGGCTGGTTTTCTTTTTGTAATCCGTGATTGACTGTAGACCCTGCCACTACCTCTTGTGTCTGAGCTGTTGAATTTCGACTCGATTTTGTCTCTGTACTGAGACTTAGCCTGTTTGATTCTTGCGGAGAGAATAGCTACATGTTTGTATTCGGTCATGCTTCCGGTCACCTTGCCCTGGTTAAAAGCAGTGGTTCGCGCTTTCAGTTTCACGCGAATGCTCCGTCAATCCACGGTTTCTGGTTTGGGAATGTTTTTATCGTTGCTGTGGGTACGACATCGTCAATGCACTTCCTAATGAACTCCTCACCGAATCAGCATATTCGTCAATATTGTTGTTGGACGCGATGCGGAACTATTTCAATCCGCGTGATCGAAGCAGTCTTGAAGCGTGGATTCAGATTGGTCGGACCAGCGTTGACAGACCTGAGCGCGGAGCTTGTTGTTTGAGTTTTTGTTTGTAGGCTGGAATCAACAAAATGGAGTCGTGGTCAGCTTTTCCGAAAGGGGGCGGGGGAGGCCTTATAAGCGTCGCGGAAATTAGTATAACAATGGTCTAGGTTTTTCCAGCCCGGTAGCACAATCGATATGCTGATAGAATTTAGGAGTTTTGTTTTTAATTAGCCTTGTTAAATCCCAGCTACGATGAATGCACCTCAGGTGTGTGGTTTCCAGTTTACAAAGAGTCAGATAAAGTTCGTTCAGGGCCATCGATGTGTCTGCTTGGGGGAATGTATACGGCTGTGATTATGATTGACGAGAATTCCCTTGGTAGATAATGCGTCGACATTTGATTGTGAGGAGTCTAGATCAGGTGAACAGAACGACTTGAGTTCTTGTGTGTTGTTATGATGATCACACCACTTCTCGTTAATCTAAAGGCATACCCCCCCGCCCCTCTTCTTACCGGAAAGATGTTTGTTTCTGTCGCGCGATGCATGAAGAAACCAGCTGCTGCACCGACTCCTTAGCGTCCCTTGAGTTAGCCATGTTTCTGAAGCAGAGCACGTTGCAATCTCCTGATGTCTCTCTGGAATGCTCCCGTGCTCGGATTTCATCAACCTCTATTGTCAAGAACTGGACATTGGCGATAGTATTGTAGGGATGACGCGATTGCCCGTCTCCGAAGCCTACACGAGACCGCACGTTCCCCTTTTTCGGCGTCGCACAGGGTCGCCGGCTGGGATCAGATCCATTGTATTGKGTGGAAGGCAAAACACTGGATCCGTTTCGGGAAAGTCATATTCCTGGTAGGAACGATGATGAGTTGACGTTAATCGTATATTCAGTAGTTCCTCCCGACTGTATGTAATGAAACCTAAGATTACCCGGGGTACCGATGTAAGAAATAACACGTAAAAAAACAAAATACTGCATATTTTCCAAGGAACACGAAGCGAGGCAGCCATCTCTTTTCGGCGCCGGAAGGKTAGGGGTGTGTAAAATATGATATGATGAGTGTAAAAGTGTGTGAGGGTGTGTACGTGTTCTGGTGTGACTGTGATGTCGTTAACATGTAAATAGCTCTGTGTTGGTTCACCTTCCTGCTATAACAGTGAGTCACCCAAGAGTGAGGTAAATGAGCTGACTGAAAATGGAATAGCACTCCACTGACTGTAAGTCGCTCTGGATAAGAGTGCCTGCTAAATGAACAAATGTAAACGTCTGGTGCTCCTCATCACTGTCTTCTGATATTGACTGGGGGACTGGTTACTAGAAATGAAGCCAGTACATACAGAGAGGTAGCTAGAACAAGAGGTTGACTATATAATATAAGTCATAAAATAAAATGTTCCATAAAACTCTGAAGAGACAATAAATATCTTCCACCACATAACAGCAGAACGTCTGCTTCGTTTATATGCTAGAAATTGTATAACTCCCCCATTCACTGCCTTTCATTGGGATTGGCTTGGATCGGCACAGTATGACCCATGTCATCAAGACCTGTCCAGATGGGTTAACTATTTGGTTTTCAATCTGCCGTCTGTGGCCCCAAGTGTCCATTTTTACTCAACGCTCCAATTGGTCTGAGTGAGGACACAGGTGTAGTTCCATTTGAGTAATCCCAACTCACTTCCGTTAATGCTCCCTCACCTCATCAACACTCCCCCCCCCCTCTCCCTTACCACCCTCCTCCTCTTCTCACCCACCCATCTCAATGTCACAGACTCCCAAAGCACTTGGCCCCTCAATATCAAAATGGAAAAGCTCTCTATTGAACTAAGTAGGATGAGGAATCAATCATGGCGTTGTACAATGAACTCTATACGCCTTCTCCATCAGGGAAGCCCACCTGAAGAGACTGATGGATGGACTGATGGATGGACTGATGGATGGACTGATGGATGATGATCACAGGAACAACCTGACCACAGCTCACCCAAACCCTCTCATTAGCCTGGCTAGCTAACCCCAAACAGAGACCCAGTCAACGCGATGTGTTATTCACACCATTCTCAGAGCTGGAGATTCAGACATGGATGGGAGTGGGCTTCCAGTTGCTAAAGCAGTGTTGTGAATGTTGACACACTCCATAGCTAGCTTGGTGACACCTTAATTGGGGAGGACGGGCTCATGGTAATGACTGGAGCGGAATCAGTGGAATGGTATTAAATATATCAAACACATGGTTTTCAGGTGTTTGATGCCAAACCATTTGCTCCGTTCTGGCCATTATTATGAGCCGTTCTCCCCTCAGCAGCCTCCTGTGCTTGGGTGCTAACCTTAGCGTATATAATAGCATTCAATGTAATGGTAGTACTCTGACGGCCTATGAGTCTTGAAGTAAACAGTGAAAGCAGATGATGTTGTCACTAAAAGTTCCCGACTAAGAGATCTGGGTCTGGCTCTGTCTATGTGTCTGTGGCTGTGTTTTCATCTAATTTCCTTGTAGCTGTTCCTCAGTCTGACAGGGAAGCACAAACATCACAGAACCTCATTACCAACAATACAGGCCATTTTCACTTGTTTATTTCCACCCACTCCTTTGTGCCTGTGAGGGACACATCTTCTCACAGTGAGTCGTGTTTCTTTAAAACACATTAGGTCACCAGTGATAGGCAATCTCCCTGAGCTGTCCGACTGCTGCAATAAGCACTAATAATACGACACTCACAAACAAACACGCACGCACGCACATACACATATGAAAACAGCCTGAGGTTGGGGAACAAAACACATTTCGTAATGAATGAGGTGTTATTTGATCATGTGCCTTTCAACGCTGATAGAGAAAGAGGTGGGCAGAGGGGGATGAATAGGGAAGAGAGAGGATGAGAAGGAGGGAAAGGAGGAGAGAGGGGGGATAAGGATGTGGAATTGAGGGGGAAGTAGTGTGCTGTGTGTGATGTTTAAATGGAGCAGATTTCATTCAATCATTCTCTTTCATCTCTCTCTCCCTTTCCCTCTCTCTTACACACACACACACACACACACACACACACACACACACACACACACACACACACACACACACACACAACGCTCCCTGAAAATAGCCCTCTCAAAACCTCATATTAATTAATGAGAATCTAATCAAAAAAACTATCCATTGCCCCGATTCAAATTATCACTTATTAATGATAATTGAAAACTACAGATGATCTGATGGGTCTGAAATTAGAGAAGGCATTTCTAGTCATTTGAATAATTAATTATTGATATCAAAGATAGCGGAATACTTTAACATTTCACTGAATAAGAGTCTGTACCCGTCTCAAGCTGAAAGTGCAGAGCCAGGATTTTCCCTCAGTCATAGAGACAGGCCAGTTCAACAGCTCAAACATCACTCACGCATCAGGCCTTCTTCTCTCATGAAGAGGACTCATGTTTTATTCACTATATTTCATAACCGTATTTCTCCCCCCTAATCCTCAAACAGTGGAGCTTAGAAGAGCTGCCTGTCATAGACTGTTACGGCATTATGTTGGAAAACACTACAACTGTCCTTCAAAGCCAAGCTTTCTGCTATTCTATTTCATGTGCGGCTTGAATATCTTCTATATAATACAATTGAATTACACACAATTCCGCCTTCAAAAACACACCAGTTATTTCAGATATCTTTTCACAAACACGTACTCACAAACACTTACTAAGGAAGACGAAGAGCCTACTCACTGGGCAAAAACTGGTTGAATGAATGTTCTTTCCACGTCATTTCAACCGCAAAAAATCWATGTGATGACATGGAATCAATGTGGAAACTGATTGGATTTTTTTCACCCAACTTTTAACCTAAATCCAATGACATGGTGACATTTTATGTGACAACTCAATCAAATGTAAATCAAAACTAGATGTTGAATTGATGTCTTTGGCCAGTGGGTAGTTTATATTCTTTAGTGTCCCTAGTGCTTGTTGAAGGCAGTTGTATGCACGTAGATACAGTAGAGTTGAGTGTGTGTGTGTGTGTGTGTGTGTGTGTGTGTGTGTGTGTGTGTGTGTGTGTGTGTGTGTGTGTGTGTGTGTGTGCGTGCGTGCGTGCGTGCGTGCGTGCGTGCGTGCGTGCGTGCGTGCGTGCGTGCGTGTGCGTGTGTCTGTTACTGGAAAAAAACACCTAATGTGTGCTGTAGCCTGCAGGCTTTGTCAGCATGGATTAAGAGCAGAAAGGTCAATACAGTCTCCTCTGTCTACCAAGGACTATCAGACTGCCTGCTGGAGAGAGACCGCAGTACAGTACAGTACAGCACGGACACAGGAGAGGAAAGCTCTGCCAGTGGAAGGGTATTATCTTGCACCACAGCTATTGTCTATGAAATCAATGGGAGACTGGAATTTGAAGTCATTTGTGAAATGACTATTGTGCATTATTGTTTTGTAGAAGTGCCTGTGTCTCTGTGTGTACTACAGTAATCATTTAGGTTTGTGTGTGTGCATATGTTGTGTGCGCCTTTGAGTGTGTGTTTGTGTGTGCGTGTGTCTGTATGTCTGTCTGTGTACTACGGTTGTCATTTAGGTGTGTGTGTGCGTATGTGTTTGTGCACCTTTGAGCGTGTGTTTGTGTGTCTCTCTTTCTGTATGACCATTATCATGTTTCACGTTAGCCAGAGCACTTGTCAAGGAGCTCCATTTTACATGTCCCTTGATGTGTGCAACTGTCACACTGAAGGAGCCAGGATATGACAGCCATTCCGGTACTGGATAGTTTCCACCTGCTTCCACTCTGGGGGTAAGCTGAGCCAGGCAGGTCGTGCAGGTCGGGCCCATGGACCTCAGCCCCTGTTCTGAGCTAATCATTGGGGATGTTTAATGGCTGAGAGGGCCTTGGTTGAGAAGTACAATCACTGAACACAATACTGCTCTGTCAGTCAGTCTGATGTTAACAGGACCATGTGGAGGACAGGACAGAGGACAGGAGACAGTGGAAGCAGGGAGGTTGAGGCAGAGAGAACAGCCAGTAGGAGAGAGGGAGGGGGGGAGCCTACAGTCCTTGCCCTGAGATTTATTCAACACTTGAAGGGTAATAAATGATTTTGTTCTCCCCAGGGTGGATTGGGAGAGGGGAGCTAAAGTTAAACAACATACAGGCGCATACAGTCCCACTAGCACACACACACCATCATTCACCTGGAGTTGCTATGGGTACGGAGTTTGTGTCATCCTCGGCGTCTGCAGGTAACAGACAAACACACAAACACACAGAACAACACACATCGGCCGCAACGCCCGCACAGCCGCCACGCAGCGCACCACGCAACACGCACAGCACGGCACGCACGCACGGCACGCACGCACGCCGCACACCACAACACCACACACACACACAACACACCACACACACAACCACCACACACAACACACACACACACACACACACACACAGACATGCGCCACTGACCAAACACACACACACACACACACAACACACACACACACACACACACACACACACACACACACACACACACACACACACACACACACACACACACACCACACACACACACACACACACACACCACACCACACCACACACACCACACACACAACACCACACACACAGCAAATTAACTGCTATGTACGAATATGAATAGAACGCGGGGCGTAATCAACCTAATGTGACTCATGATCACCCAGTGTTCAACACCAACAATGAGATGATCTGTCTGGCCAGAGCAACAATGGCTGCCAAGGCAAGGCAGACCAAACAGGGAGGGAGGAAGGCAGGTTGGCCACTTGTGAGAGAGGAAGACAGGGGACAGGTCTGGAGAGGTGATCCAGTTACTAATGGTCCAGATTGATGAATGGACGGTTAGTCATTACGTGCTGGAAGATTAAGAAGTAGTCTATCATGGCACAGTGGTGGTTGGCAGCAGGGACGGCATTGAGTGGAGAGGACAGTGTCATAGGAAGGCTCCTTACTGGAGTGAATGAGAGTCGGGTAGAGGGGGATGGTATGGGTTGATTGGGATGATGATGGGGGGCTCACAGCAGGCTTGGTAAATGAGATCGGGGATGCTGCTGCTTTTGGCAGGGGTAATGGACACCAGAAGGACTGGGCTGCTTCACCTTCTCAAGGACAAAAGCTGAGATTAACGTCCCTCCCTCTCTATACAAGACACACTCCTTCCCCAATCCTCGACTCACAGAGGAGCTCAACCTCCTGTCTCATTTCTCACAGGGACTGTACCCCTCCTCTCTGTATGTGTATGCATATGTGTGCAAATAGCCATGAACTTGTGTGTGTCTATATATGTATGTATATCATCTCTGTATGATTCCTCTTCCACATACCTTTTGCTCTGGCCCCAGGGGTTGCCCT
This sequence comes from Salvelinus sp. IW2-2015, assembly GCF_002910315.2. Lineage (NCBI taxonomy): Eukaryota > Metazoa > Chordata > Actinopteri > Salmoniformes > Salmonidae > Salvelinus > Salvelinus sp. IW2-2015. The sequence continues at coordinate 34,537,644 of NC_036862.1, forward strand.
CCTCATCCCTCTTCATCCTCCTCACTCGTCCAGAGGAGCAGTCTGATTATTTGCATTGGCCCCCTCCAGGAACCAGAGATTACACCTCCTGTAGTTGTCTCTGCTTCCTCTGTGTCCTGGTGTCCGAACACTCCCTCACAGTGGGATACACTCTCCACACGCCTAACATGACATGATACAGAGTAGGGCTGCGACAGTCATGAAATTTTGTCAGCAGGTGATTTTCAAGCAAATAACTTGTCTCACGGTAATTGACCGTTAATTAACATAAACACATTTAGCATCTCCTGGCTCCCATGCATAGGCTACAAGCCACTGACCTTTGGAGTATCTACATTTAAAAAAAAGTCTAATAAATCCATGTAATATGGCCTAAACCATCACAATAAATCCATTATTTATTTTAGACAGGTCTAAAGAAACATGATATAAACCAAATGTAGTGTATTTCAGTAGAAATAAAATTGCGAATGGAGAACGCTTTTTCAGTGGTTAATTTTCATACCAGCCAGGTAGGCTATACTCCTGTTGTAAAGGTAAGCAATGTGCTTAATATTAGGAAAGTTGAGAAATAAATATAGTAGGCCCAGCCTATAGAAAGCTGATGGGATCCTCCTCTTTTTAATAGAGGCCATCACTCTGTTTTCTCACGCAATTGCATAGCCTATAGAAATGTTGCTCAACATGAGCTCATGGGCTCTCATGAAGTGTTTGATTAGATTTTTGATTACATTTGCATTGATATCAGAGTGATTAGAGGGACAAAAGAGTGCTGAGTACCAAGCAGTTAGCAAGTTTGGTAGACTATTAATGACCATCAGCAGCATCAGAGCTTGGAATTAGCCTAATTACGTGACTGAACAGTCAGGTGGAATTTGACTGCCGTCATGACTCATGACCGCCGGAATGGAGGTAATATAGTCACAGTAACAGCCCTAATACCATAGAAAAGAAGATGGGAGGGAGGAGAAAGAAAAAAATGAGAGAGAAAGAGTGCAGAAGGTAGAGGTAGAGAATGACAAACAGACAGAGAGAGCAAGCGCGAGAAAGAAAGGAGAAGAGAGAGGAGGGAGAGAGGGAGAGCGAGAGAGGGAGAGAGAGAGAGGGAGAGAGAGGAGAGGGAGAAAGAGAGGAGAGAGAGAGAGAGGAGAGAGAGGGAGAGGGAGAGAGAGTGAGAGAAGAGAGTGAGGTAGAGAGAGAGAGAGGAGGAGGAGAGAGAGGGAGAGGGGAGAGAGGGGAGAGAGAGAGGCAGAGAGAGAGAGAGAGAGAGAGAGAGAGAGAGAGAGAGAGAGAGAGAGAGAGACGAGAGAGAGAGAAGAGAGAGAGAGAGAAGAGAGAGAGATAGAGAGAGAGAGAGAGAGAGAGAGAGAGAGAGAGAGAGAGAGAGATGAGAGAGAGAGAAGAGAAGAGAAGAGAGAGAGAACAGCACAGGAAAGAAGCATAGACAGAGCATGGGAGATGAATAGATAGAGGGGGAAGAGAGGCAGACAGAATGACAAGTAGACAGAGAGAGAGAGAGAGASAGAGACAGAGAGAGAGAGGTATAGGCTGAAGGTAATGTGAGGGACATAACAATTCTCCCAGAATGAATGATCAGAGTTCTATTCCAGGTGACATACCGTCTATTCAGAGTGCATTATAAGCACCTGAGGGCAATTATAAAAAAGAAAAGAGTTTTGAAATAAAGCTATTTTTATAAGTTTCACGCTGGCTGTTATTGTCAAAGCCACTCCGGGAAACTTGGAGCTTCATTAATGTTGCCAATATACCTTGACTTAACCCTTCCTCTCCCTTTCTGCATCTCTTCCATTTTCTCCTTCTATTTGTCCCCACTGTCTTTCCATGTCTATTCTCCTTCTTTCGTTTCTCTCTATATTTCTATTCTGTCTCTCTCTTCCTCTCCCTCCCTCTTCCTCTCTCTCTTTCTCCGGTTAGGTAAAGCATGAACGATGGATCTAGTATAGCTGTGGTCAGAGGTGGAGAAATGGGGGAGTAGCAGGATGACAGACATTGGGATCACTATAAGTTCAATCTGTTATACATTAAACCTTCGACTGGTCCTTATGGAAACATATCGATTTATCTGTCTCTTTTTGTGTGTGTTCGAAGAGAGCCTCGACTCTCCACCTCTTCATCGGTTTCACCTATTCACCTCGTCCATGTTCCGTTTTGTCCGTTTCTCTCTTTTCTAGCTCTGTCCATCTTTTCTCTTCTTTTACCTTTCATTGCTGTTGTACACAGGTGAGACCCAGGCATTCAATTGGTGAGTCACACACAAACACACAGTCACACCAAAATAGACCCCCCCTACGCTTGTACTAGAACAAAATGATTGTATTTCACCTCTTCGTCTGCGGCAAGCAAAGAGTATCAATCATCGCCATGGCGACACCCTGCGTCTTAATCTTACTGCAACTTACTGCTACATGGTACCGCTTTTCTTTTCATTTTCCTTCTCTTTGAAGGTAAGACCTGAGAGGGAGAAGGAGGGAGACTGAGGAAGGGAGGGGGTGGAAATAGGAAACAGAATAAATCTGTATTCTGACTGTCATCGATTTCAACCTTGTAACATAGACTCACCACTAAGATAGAAGACCTCAACTCAAACCCCCTCTCCAACACACGTGCAGACAAAGACACGCACACATACGCACTCCCCAATTCTGGCAAAATGCTACCCCTCTCCCCACATACTGGTCCAGGAACCCCCCACAGGGGATCAGACCCCACTCTACACACATGCTCTGTCACGCTCACCCTGGGCCCCCCAGGTTTTTTTATTTGATTTGTATTTGTATTTTTTTATTTCACCTTTATTTAACCAGGTATGCAAGTTGAGAACAAGTTCTCATTTGCAACTGCGACCTGGCCAAGATAAAGCATAGCAATTCGACACATACAAAAACACAAAGTTACACATAGTCAATAATACAGTAGAACAAAAGAAAACAAAAAGTCTATATACAGTGAGTGCAAATGAGGTAAGTTAACCTGTCTAGGACTGGGGTTCCGCTAGCGGAACCCCGCCCACATTCCACTGAAAAGGCAGCGCGCGAAATTCAAAAAATATTTWGTAGAAATATTTTACTTTCACACATTAACAAGTCCAATACAGCAAATGAAAGATAAACATCTTGTGAATCCAGCCAACATGTCCGATTTTTTAAATGTTTTACAGCGAAAACACCACGTATATTTATGTTAGCTCACCACCAAATACAAAAAAAGCACAGACATTTCTTTCACAGCACAGGTAGCTTGCACAAAACCGACCAAATAGAGATAGAATTAGTCACTAACCAAGAAACAACTTCATCAGATGACAGTCTTATAACATGTTATACAATAAATCTATGCTTTGTTCGAAAAATGTGCATATTTCAGGTATAAATCATAGTTTTACATTGCAGGCTACAATCACAAATAGCACCGAAGCCTAGAACAATTACAGGACCAACGTGAATACCTAAATACTCATCAATAAAACATTTATGAAAAAATACATGGTTGTACAGCAAATGAAAGACAAACATCTTGTGAATCCAGCCAATATTTCAGATTTTTTAAGTGTTTTACAGCGAAAACACAATATAGCATTATATTAGCTTACTACAATAGCCAGCACACAACCGCATTCATTTCAACGCAACGGTAGCGATAGCGAAGAAAACAGCAAAAGATATACATTTATTCACTAACCTTCACAATCTTCATCAGATTGACAGTCCTATAACATCATATTACACAATACATATATGGTTTGTTCGAAAATGTGCATATTTAGAGCTGAAATCCGTGGTTATACATTGTGAAAACGTAGCAACTTTTTTCCAGAATCTCCGGATATATTTCTGACACTCACCTAATCTGACCAAATAACTCATCATAAACTTTACTAAAAAATACATGTTGGATAGCAAATGAAAGATACACTAGTTCTTAACTTCTTGAGAATACAGGGGGTGCTATTTTTCCATTAGCATAATTTGCTCTACAGATTAAACTGCCTCTTATTCAATTATTGCTCTTACTAATATGCATATAAATAATCCATTGGAAAGAAAACATCTCTAGTTTCAAAACCGTTTCAATTTTGTCTCTGAGTGATACATAAGTCATTTGACAGCACTTTCCATGACCAAGAAGAAAAAGCAAGATGTGTTATTGCCAGCTTCAACGCTGGGTCGTGCCCCCTATGACCCGAAACACACCTCATTGGCCTTCCTCTGGGTGACAAGAGGACGTCAGAGGAAAATTATCTTGTTTATTGGGTCTGACGTGAAATGAGAGCTAATTCTTTGGCGTGACCGACAACTTCCGGTTCTCTATATCGTGCGACTTGGAGCTGCGATTGTCTTCTGTTGTACGGCCATTATTATCTCCGTCTCGAAGTTTGTTTGATACATGTGACCAGATCATCGTAATGTATGTTTTTTCAATATAGTTTAATCAGATTATTTGAATTTTTCGGGAGTTTTGCGGTGTTCCGTTGTCTGATTTTATTATCGTTTGAGAAATCCGTGCCACTCGACCAGTACCTGTGCTAAATGGAGTGGGAAAGGAACCATTCTGAACGCAACCAACGACTCATCTTGACAAAGACACTTTGATCAACATTCTGTGAAGATCAGCCATAGTAAGACCCAATTTACGATGTTATATCATATCTGTTGTGCATGTGAACTGGACGTGGGCGCCGCCGAATCTGCCTGGTATAGCTATGCTAATTTAGCGCTACATTTTGTTTTCGTTATAAACCATTTAATAAATCTGAAAATATTGTTTGGATTCACCAGATGTTGGCTTTCAATATCTGTACGCTGTGTATTTTTCTGAAATGTTTTAAGATGAAGTAATTAGTTATATGACGTTGGTCTCTGTAATTGTTCTGGCTGGGTCGGCACTATTTCAGATTGCAGCTGCAATGTAGAACTGTGATTTATACCTGAAAAATGCATATTTATT
>NC_036862.1:34547816-34550438 GCF_002910315.2 Salvelinus sp. IW2-2015
GTGCAGTGATCTGTGAGCTGCTCTGACAGCTGGTGCTTAAAGCTAGTGAGGGAGATATGAGTCTCCAGCTTCAGAGATTTTTGCAATTCGTTCCAGTCATTGGCAGCAGAGAACTGGAAGGAAAGACGACCAAAGGAGGAATTGGCTTTGGGGGTGACCAGTGAGATATACCTGCTGGAGCGCGTGCAACGAGTGGKTGCTGCTATGGTGACCAGTGAGCTGAGATAAGGCGGAGCTTTACCTAGCAGAGACTTGTAGATAACCTGTAGCCAGTGGGTTTGGCGACGAGTTTGAAGTTAGGACCAATCAATGAGAGCGTACAGGTCGCAATGTTGGGTAGTGTATGGGGCTTTGGTGACAAAACGGATGGCACTGTGATAGACTGCATCGAGTTTGTTGAGTAGAGTTTTGGAGGCTATTTTATAGATGACATCACCGAAGTCGAGCATCAGTAGGATGGTCAGTTTTACGAGGGTATGTTTGGCAGCATGAGTGAAGGATGCTTTGTTGCGATATTGTAAGCCAATTCTAGATTTAATTTTTGATTGGAGATGCTTAATGTGAGTCTGGAAGGAGAGTTTCCAGTCTAACCAGACACCTAGGTATTTGTAGTTGTCCACGTATTCTAAGTCAGAGCCGTCTAGAGTAGTGATGCTGGACATGCGAGCAGGTGCAGGCAGCAATCGGTTGAATAGCATGCATTTAGTTTTACTTGCGTTTAAGAGCAGTTGGAGGCCACGGAAGGAGAGCTGTATGGCATTGAAGCTCGTCTGGAGGTTAGTTAACACAGTGTCCAAATAGAGGCCAGAATTATACAGAATGGTGTCGTCTGAATAGAGGTGGATCAGAGAATCACCAGCAGCAAGAGCAACATCATTGATGTATACAGAGAAGAGAGTCGGCCCAAGGATTGAACCCTGTGGCACCCCCATAGAGACTGCCAGAGGTCCGGACAACAGGCCCTCTGATTTGACACACTGAACTCTATCAGAAAAGTAGTTGGTAAACCAAGCGAGGCAGTCATTTGAGAAAACAAGGCTGTCGATTCTTTCAATAAGAATGTGATGATTTACAGAGTCGAAAGCCTTGGCCAGGTCGATGAATACGGCTGCACAGTAATGTCTCTTATCGATGGCGGTTATGATATCGTTTTGTACCTTGAGCGTGGCTGAGGTGCACCCATGACCAGCTCTGAAACCAGATTGCATAGCGGAGAAGGTACGGTGGGATTCGAAATGGTCGGTAATCTGTTTGTTAACTTGGCTTTCGAAGACCTTAGAAAGACAGGGTAGGATAGATATACAGTGGGGAGAACAAGTATTTGATACACTGCCGATTTAGACTTGGTCACGAAGTCAGAAAAGCAATTAAAATAATCGCTTACCTTTGTATTAATCTTCGGATGTTTGGCACTCACGAGACTCCCAGTTACACAACAAATTTTATTTTTGTTCGATAAATATTACTTTTATAAACAAAAAAACGCCATTTTGGGTTGCGCGTTATGTTCAGAAAACAAAGCCTCGTTCCGTTCGACGAAAAACGATTCCAAAAGTATCGTAATGGTTAGACATGTCAAATGTTTTTTTAATCATCCCAGGTTGTTTTTAACCAACATAATCGATATATTTCCGAACCGGACCGTAACGTATCTGCAATAAGAGAGAAAAAGAAATGGAGCAGCTACCTCTCGCGCGCAGGAACTATCTGAGGACACGGACTAGTTTGTGAAATTGTCCGCCTCATTTTTCAACAATAAAGCCTGAAAACTATGTTTTAGCTCTTGTCACGCCCGGAGCCACTGGGAAAATGAATCCTGGTTTGATTCCCTTTAATTGAGAAACGGGCAGGAAACACAGATAAAAAAACTAAAAAAATCCGCTTCGGTTATGATTTTCTCGGTTTTTCGCACTGCAGAATAAGTTTTTATACTCACGAGACCATATTTTGCGTTTCGAACTTTGGAGTGTTCTTTTATTCAATCGTGTAATATTATATGCATAGTTATTACGATCTGATGCTTACCTGAGAATGTCTCATTACTTTGGGATGTTATATTAAAAAAATAATAATAATCTGACCCTTAGCGTCACAGGTTAACGGCATGAAACCAGAGGACATTTTACGGCTACAGAAGTCAACAACGAGAGCACTTAGGAGTGGGAGTGGAGCTAGGTACTGCAGGACTGCGATAACTCGACATCACCAGAGGAACAGAGAGAAGTAGGATAAGGGACGGCTAAAATTGCCTATACGAACTGGCCGTCTAGCATGTCGGAACAGAGAGTAAAAGGAGCAGGTTTGGGCACGAGTGAGCAAGATTCAAGGCATAGTGTAAGACAAAGGTTAAGTAGGATGTGAGTACATTGGAGGTAAACCTAGGCATTGAGTAATTGATGAGAGATATAGTCTCTAGAGACGTTTAAACCAGTGATGTCATGCATATGTAGGAGGTGGGACAACATGGTTTGCGTAAGCATATTGAGCAGGCTAAGAGGCGCTGACAGTGAAATAAGACAGTAATCACTTAACCAGGACAGTAATGGACGAGGCATATTGATATTAGAGAGGAGGCATGCGTAGCAAGTGAACATATGGGTCCAGTGATGGTTGGGCTGCTGG
>NC_036862.1:34550917-34573926 GCF_002910315.2 Salvelinus sp. IW2-2015
TGCAGGTTCTGCCTAACTTACCAAAGCACCTGTACTAGTCGTAATCTTCATTCATAGGTACAGCCTTCAACTGTTGAACTGACGAATCTAAGACACCAACAAATCCCAGACAAATCACCATTGCTATATTTTTAAGTTAACTTCATTTGCATGTTTATGCCATGACCATTCCTAAGCCAGGGTCTTTCAGACATGCAAGACATTCCGGGTTTGCAGGACGTGTGCAAAAGCAGTTGAGATAAAACAAACCTTAGTGAGTACGCTCTAATGTTAACTTCTCTGCCGCTACGCGGATCCCTTTTACGCGGATTCCATTTTCCCTACATCCAGCACAGCCACAAGGAACTATACCACAAAACACAGCAGCTTGTTGTTAATCACCTATCGTGCTCAGATTTTGAAATTGCTTACAGAAAGAAACATCCAAGCTCATTTGGGTGTATTCCAATCACCATGCAATAGAAACAGCTAGCGCCCAAATTAGCCATGTTCACGCAAAGTCAGAAAAGCAATTAAAATGAATCGCTTACCTTGAGGTTAATTCTTCCGGATGTTGGCGCTGACGAGACTCCCATGTTACACAACAAATTTATTCTTGTCTCGATAAAATACTTCTTATAACAAAAAAACGCCATTTTGGGTTGCCGCGTTATGTCAGAAAACAGTAAGCCTCGTTCCCGGTCCGAAAGGCCAGAAGAAAATTCCACAAAACTGTATTCAGATTCAAAAATATTACTAAAAATATTATAAATCATGCAATCACAGGGCAACTATACCCAAAACCAACTAGCTTAGTTTGCTCTGTTAATCCACCTATCGTGTCAAGATTTGTGAAAAATATGCTTTTTGTTGCAACGAAGAGCAATCCCTAAGCTTTTGTGAGTCGCTATCAATCAACCTGCTAGAAACATTTATCCTCTATCTAAGAACTGGTTAGCCGTTGCGTACGACAAACACTAATTAGTGTCACTCTGCAGTTGGCAGCCTGCGGGCTTCAATGCCAGAAAACAGCAATATTAAAATCAATCGCTTACCGTTGTGGGCTACTTGCCTGATTTCATAGACTCTGCGTTGTGCTTCGTGTAACCTAGTATCCTGTCCTAATACAAGCTATGTTGTCAGATACCATAATGTAGCTCCACTAACTGGCCACTCCCTCTCCCACAGCTACCACAACATTAACGCCCAGCTCACGTCTCGTATCTAGGCAAGACTGAGGTATTTCAATAATTTCTATTGGGTAATCCCTGAGAAATGCTTTGATAAACCATCATTTATCTGGCTGTATTCGCTCTTTGTTATAACCAAAAAAAATCGTCACCTATATCCTGCTACTCGCCGCTCCTTTCTCTGGACACGGCGATTCAGACAGTTAGCAGGCCGATGCTAACACATAAACAGTTAGTAGGCCGGGGCTAAACAAGCTAGCAGTTAGCAGACCGGGGCTGGCAAGCTAGCAGTTAGCAGACCGGGTTAGCAAGCAAGCAGTTAGCAGTGGCTAGCAGTTAGCAGACCGGGGCAGGCAAGCTAGCAGTTAGCCTTTGGGGAACGTCGCGATGGGGGTAAGTCTGTTTTTGCCTCTTCGTGCGGTGACGTCGATAGACCAGTCGTGGAATTAGTAGGGTTCCAAGTAGCTCTAGGTAGCTAGCAGGCCTAGCAGGTTAGCAGAATGGGCCTTCAGCTGGCGTCGCGCCTGAGGGGCCTGTTGGAATCCTCAGGCAGATTATGTCGTTATTCCAGTCGTAGAGGATCGGTGGTATTCCGTGCCCCGTACCGGCAGTAGAAGGGGTCCGGATATTGTAGCCCAGGAGTGGGCTTCGGTGGTAGCATAGGAGTCCTGGCCGGGCTAGCTTCAGGCTAATTGGTGCTTGCTCCGGGATGGAAACGCTAGCCAGGAGTGGTCACCCGGGATTGCGGTTAGCTAGTTGAGAAGATCCAGATGAAAATGTTCAGAGTTTGCGGTAGGAATCCGGGGATATGGAGAGAAATAGGTCCGTTATGCTCTGGTTTGAGTCACGTTGATCGAACTGGCGAGACCTTTCCGAGCTAAAGGTTATCTGATGACCGCTAGCAATCAACCCTTCAGTTGAGGGAGTCCAGATCCGAAGTAAATAGAAATACTTTAGAAAAAAGCAGATCCACGCCACATTGGGTGAGGCGGGTTGCAGGAGAGTATTTAGAAGTTGAGGTTTAGGAAAATATTTTTAAAAGATATGCGAAGAAAAATATGTAAAAAGATATATACAAGGGACACGACAGGACAAAGAYGTCTGACTCCTACGCCATCTTGGAAAAATAAGGTCCCGATGTTGTCCATATATTATTGATATGAGTCGATGCAGCAGAATCAATGGCCATGGGGACGAGGGGGGCTGGGGGACATACGGCCATATCCATTCAACATGATCTGATCTGCATATCACTTTCCTCTTCATCTCCTCTCTTCCTCTTTAAATATTTTCTATCCCAAACTCCAACACAATTGATTTTCTTTCTTTATCATCCTATCCCAACCTGTGTCAACTTACCTACATCTCTCATCTCTATCCCCAATCCTCCTGTCCCAAACCCTCGAGTGCCAATCATTCCTGTCCCATATTCCTGTCCCAAACCTTCCTGTCCCAAGCCCTCTTTTCTATTCCTAAGCCTTTCCTCTCCCTCTCTTCCTCTCTCCCATCCTAAATTCTCCCTATCTCCTCCCTCTCTCCCATCCTCTCTCCTCCCTCTCTCCCATCCTCACTCCTCCCTCTCTCCCATCCTCTCTCCCCCTCTCTCCCATCACTCACTCCTCCCCTCTCTCCCTTCTCATCCCATCCTCTCTCCTCCCTCTCCTCCCATCCCTCACTCCTCCCTCTCTCCTCCCTCTCTCCCATCGTCCACTCCTCCCTCTCTCTCCCATCGTCTATCCTCCTCCTCTTCCCATCCTCCTCCCCTCTCTCCATCCACCCTCCCACTCTCCCATCCTCACTCCTCCCACCCCTCACGTCCTCCCATCCTCCCATCCTCACTCCTCCCTCTCTCCCATCTTCACTCCTCACTCTCTCCCATCCCCCCTCCTCCCTCTTACCCTCCATCCCAGTCCATCACTAGTGTGCGTGATGACAGTAGAGATGGGGGGGGGGTGGGGGGGTAGAGGCGGAGGATAGGTCAAAAACATTTTCTCCTTATGATTGTGTCAGGATATTGGATGGCACAAGGACGTCTGGAAGCAGGCTGATTTAATGTATGGACACACACACACAACACACACAAAACACATATACACCACACACAGACACACCCACACACACACAGGGCTATGGCTATAACGGTGACAGTGACTGTGTGAAGGACAAGTGGGTTCTTTAGCGTGTCATTAGGGAAAATGAGAGTAGATTTCCATCTCTCCATCATCACAGATGACCTTCGCCATTGTTCATTAACATAATGTCTATTCATGTGCTTCTGATGCTAATTTTTATGGTCAGATAAGGTCATCTTGTGTGATGTGTCGATGTGTGTATTAGTATGTGGTATTGTGTTTAGAGTAGTGTGTGGGTATGGGTATGTGTGTGTGTGTGTGTAGGTAGCGTATGCATGTGTGTGTTGTAGTAGTGGTTATGTGTGTAGTATGGTATCATTTGTGTTGTGTGTAGGGTATGGTTGTGTAGGATGTTGTGTGCAGTGGTGGGTGTGTAGTAGGTACGTGTTTATGTGTGTGTGTAGTATGTGTGTGTCGGATATTTTGTGTGTGTAGATGTGTGTTTAGTTGTGTGTGTAGGATGTGTCGTGTGTAGGTAAGTTGTGTGTGCTGTTGGTATGTGTGTGTGTGTGTCTGGTATGTGTGTGTGTGTGTGTGGTGTGTGTGTTGATGTGTATGTTGTGTGTGTGTGTGTGTGTGTGTGTGTGTGTGTAGTGGTGTGTGTGTGTGTGTGTGTGTTTGTGGTGTGTGTGTGTGTGTGTGGTTGGTACTGTGTGGTTTGTGTGTGTGTGTGTTGTGTGGCGTGTGTGTGTGTGGGTGGTCGTCGTTGTGTTGTGGTGGTGGTGTGGTCCTGCTGTTGGAAGTGGCGGTCGTCTGTGTGTCTGGCTGTGGACGTGTGTTAATGTAGTCGTCCATGACGCCTGTAACTGTAACCATGTGTGAGAGGCTGTTAGTATGCCTGGGCATGACTGTGTTGTGTGTGCATGTGTGTGCGTATGAGGGACGGATAAGGAGGAAGAGAGGGTGAGCGGCAGCTATTGCGTGACAGGTGTAACTACCTGTCTATCTCTTTGTTATGTTGTGGGACAGGTGTTGCTACTTGTCTGTCTTTGAGTTATGTTGCGTGACAGGTGTAGCTACCTGTCTATCTCTGTGTTATGTTGTGGGACAGGTGTTGCTACCTGTCTATCTCTGTGTTATGTTGTGGGACAGGTGTTGCTACCTGTCTATCTCTGTGTTATGTTGCGTGACAGGTGTTCTACCTGTCTATCTGTGTGTTATGTTGCGTGACAGGTGTAGCTACCAGTCTATATCNGTTGCGTGACAGGTGTTCTACCTGTCTATCTGTGTGTTATGTTGCGTGACAGGTGTAGCTACCAGTCTATATCTGTGTTATGTTGGGAAAGGTGTAGCTACCTGTCTATCTCTGTGTTATGTTGTGTGACAGATGTTGCTACCTGTCTATCTCTGTGTTATGTTTTGGGACAGGTGTAGCTACMTGTCTATCTCTGTGGTATGTTGCGTGACAGGTGTTGCTACCTGTCTATCTCTGTGTTATATTGTGTGACAGAGGTAGCCACCTATCTATCTCTGTGTTATGTTGTGTGACAGGTGTAGCTACCTGTCTATCTCTGTGTTATGTTGTGTGACAGGTGTAGCTACCTGTCTATCTCTGTGGTATGTTGCGTGACAGGTGTAGCTAAAAATAAATACAAATAAATAATTGTGACTGTTCGGAAAGCAGATTGCCATCATTAGAAGGGAGCGAAAGAGACGGAGAGAGTGACAGAGAGAGAGACAGATGGAGACAGAGAGAGACAGATGGAGACAGAGAGAGAGAGAGGGAGAGAGAGAGCGAGAGAGAGAGAGAGAGAGAGAGAGAGAGAGAGGCCTCTCTGGGAGGTGAAAAAGGGAGAGGTCTCTCTCTCTGGGAGGTGAAAAGGGAGAGGTCTCTCTCTCTCTCTGGGAGGTGAAAATGGAGAGGCCTCTCTCTGGGAGGTGAAAAGGGAGAGGTCTCTCTCTCTCTCTCTGGGAGGTGAAAAAGGGAGAGGCCTCTCTCTCTGGGAGGTGAAAAGGGAGAGGTCTCTAACTGGGAGGTGAATAGGGAGAGGTCTCTCTCTCTGGGAGGTGAAAAGGGAGAGGTCTCTCTCTTTGGGAGGTGAAAAGGGAGAGATCTCTCTCTCTCTCTCTCTGGGAGGTGAAAAGGGAGAGGTCTCTCTCTGGGAGGTGAAAAGGGAGAGGTCTCTCTCTCTGGGAGGTGAAAGGGGAGAGGTCTTTCTCTTTGGGAGGTGAAAAGGGAGATGCGGTGGGAGGCGGTGGGAGCAAAATGCTCTTCTATAATTCAATCTCATCATAAAGCATGAATCTAATTCCAATCAATACAATCATAGAAGTTCCCAAATAAAAACATCAAAAATGACTTTCTATTTCTTTGTGCCTGTCTCACTGTCTTTGTGCCTGTCTCACTGTCTTTGTGCCTGTCTCACTGTCTTTGTGCCTGTCTCACTGTCTTTGTGCCTGTCTNCCTGTCTCACTGTCTTTGTGCCTGTCTCACTGTCTTTGTGCCTGTCTCACTGTCTTTGTGCCTGTCTCACTGTCTTTGTGCCTGTCTCACTGTCTCGCTTTCTGAAAAAACAAATATGTAAATTGCTATATAGTGACTGCTATCATTTATTCCACAATGAGGTGAATGTCTTCTATTCTCATCCGTGGTCTTGCAATTAGTTGGAACGGTGGGATTTGTCTTTTTCTTGATTGTGGCTCTGTCAATTTCTATTCTCTCCACTGTTGATTACTTCTCATGTAGGATGAAAAGTAAGGTGGGGCTCGATGGAGATGGAGAAGTGGAGTATTGGTTGATTTAATGCCGGCCTGATTCTGGAGCTGCATCGACTGACTGACTGCAGAGCCACTCATGTATATCTGAACTATTGATGAGACAATCAAGACTCTATTTCTGTTAGAGGAGATTCTACTTCACTGGAGCTGCAGTCCGTTTACATGTGAGATCAAACACAGAACCTATAGGCCTGCTTAGATTTACATGTGGGTTTGTAGACAGGTTCTCTACTGTTTCCTGTTTCCTGTGTCCTTTTCCCAGTTCCAGTTCCCTTTAGTCACAGATTACATAAAGCTGCATGACATCTCCTGATGTTTATAACTGCCTGTGTTTAAGTCATAACAATAATGATAGATAATGCTGTGAGAAGTGAATCGTATACACGTCCAACCCAGCGAGGTTATTGACATAGGATCTATATTAGCAAAAAGTTGCATTATGTGTTTTCACACTCTTCTGCACCCGTAGGATAATGTGCTAGCCATCACAGGCCTCTGTGACGTGTTATGGCAGACAATGGGCTATTCCTAATCCTCGTGTTAGGTGGACTTGTAAAAGGGAGATGACATCAACCCAAAAGGTTTTTTAAAGGGGAGCAAAATAGTCTGCAGACATCTTGTTCTTCCGCAATAGACTCTAAACTGAATGTCCTGAGGGTAACTGACAATGCAGGATTGGTGAGGTAGTCAAACAACTCTCGTAAAAATTCTGAAATAACCGCATAGGCTATCTATCTCCAGTCTTCATAAAATACTGCAATGCACTGTAAACCTGAAAAAAATGGCATTATTGATTCCATTCGCTTATTGTAGGTCGCAGTGGAACCTCGTATGGAGAGGGGGKTCACTAACGGGAAGGAGGGTGTGTGTGTGTGTTGGGGGAGGAGGGTGTGCGTGTGGTGTGGGGGGGTGGGGGTGGTAGTAGAGAGGTCATTATTGGAAAGTGATTGGCGGGCAAGCGATGCCGTTATGAGTTTATTGACATGGCTGTCATTCGCCAGTGAGGGCGTTTGTCGCATGCGTGTGTCGTGTATGTTAAGGCAAAATGGTCTCAGGACAATGTGTTATTCTGTACTTAAAATCTGTGACACTCCATTTAGTATGATATGTTAAGTTACTTTATAATTTATTTATGGTATTATTACTTGAATATGCAACCTTTGGATTGCTAGACGGTCGCTATTACGCCCATCCATCCTCCCCAGCCAACCACCCCCTACACCATTAGCATACATCATACTGTACAGTACGTCGGAGGTGCTCAGAAATTCATATAGTATGTTTCGTATGGCTCTGAGGCCAGGCTGGATTATGGAGTTAAGGAGGGAATGAGTAAGTGGCTTAACTTTCAATTGGTGTGATATTGATTGATAATAGTTTGCCTTATTGATCCCCCTCAGGTTTACAGTTCTCTAACATGTCATCAGACAGCAGACTGCATGTTGCCTGCACTTAGTTTAACTCTCATTTATGATGGATGAACTCAGACTACTGGGAGTGCTCCATCTGTACTGCTGCATGCCAGCGCATTGACAAGCATACCAACACACATGCAAACACACACACACACACACACACACACACACACACACACACACACACACACACACACACACACACACACACACACACACACACACACACACACACACACACACACACACACACACACACACACACACACACACACACACACAATGTAGGCCGTCGTTGTAAATAAGAATTTGTTCTTAATTGACTTGCCTAGTTAAATAAAGGTTTAATAAAAAATAAATAAAAACATACACACACGCACAAACATACACACGCACATGCACACACACACTCACCGATGGGCTATTTTGTATCTAATTACAATATATAAGATTTATCCTCTGTAACCTCAAACTGTCCGTAAGGCAAGCAGGCTAGTCTCTTTTTTTGTTATGTAACTGTTGTGAATGTTCTATTGTCAATTTGTTGTCTAGTGTATTTAAACGCCACTTTAAATACTGCAACAACATTTCCCCATGGGGACAATAACGTCAGTAAGTAAGTATAAGACGTGAGGTGTCATCGTGTACATTGGCCCTTTGTCTTAATGTAGACTAATCTGTCTTTCTATCACATCTGGCTGTCTGTCTAAAGAGACACAGCATCCCTTTATCTTCCTACAGGCTGTCCTAAAGAACCATTTAGATTTGGCCATATGTCTGTTTGCAGTCTATGGTCCGTTTAATAACAGATTGGAGTCAGCACTATAACACCATCTATCATCATCACAACACACATCCAGACACGCACACACATACAGTTGAAGTCTGAAGTTTACATACACTTAGGTTGGAGTCATTAAAACTCGGCTTTCAACCACTCCACAAATTTCTTGCTAACAAACTATAGTTTGGCAAGTCGGTTAGGACATCTACTTTGTGCATGACACAAGTAATCTTTCCAACAATTCATTACAGACAGATTATTTAATTTATAATTCACTGTATCACAATTCCAGTGGGTCAGAAGTTTACATACACTAAGTTGACTGTGCCTTTAAACAGCTTGGAAAATTCCAGAAAATGATGTCATGGCTTTATTTATTTTTTATTTCACCTTTATTTAACCAGGTAGGCTAGTTGAGAACAAGTTCTCATTTACAACTGCGACCTGGCCAAGATAAAGCATAGCAGTGTGAACAGACAACAACACAGAGTTACACATGGAGTAAACAATAAACAAGTCAATAACACAGTAGGAAAAAAAAAGAGTCTATGTACACAGGCAGCAGAGAACTGGAAGGAAAGGCGGCCAAATTATGTGTTGGCTTTTGGGATGATCAGTGAGATATACCTGCTGGAGCGCGTGCTACGGGTGGGTGTTGTTAACATGACCAGTGAACTGAGATAAGGCGGAGCTTTACCTAGCATGGACTTATAGATGACCTGGAGCCAGTGGGTCTGGCGACGAATATGTAGCGAGGGCCAGCCGACTAGAGCATACAGGTCGCAGTGGTGGGTGGTATAAGGTGTTTTAGTAACAAAACGGATGGCACTATGATAAACTGCATCTAGTTTGCTGAGTAGAGTATTGGAAGCTATTTTGTAGATGACATCGCCGAAGTCGAGGATCGGTAGGATAGTCAGTTTTACTAGGGTAAGTTTGCGGCGTGAGTGAAGGAGGCTTTGTTGCGAAATAGAAAGCCGATTCTTGATTTGATTTTGGATTGGAGATGTTTAATATGAGTCTGGAAGGAGAGTTTACAGTCTAGCCAGACACCTAGGTATTTATAGATGTCCACATATTCTAGGTCGGAACCGTCCAGGGTGGTGATGCTAGTCGAGCGGGCGGGTGCAGGCAGCGAACGGTTGAAAAGCATGCATTTGGTTTTACTAGCGTTTAAGAGCAGTTGGAGGCCACGGAAGGAGTGTTGTATGGCATTGAAGCTCGTTTGGAGGTTAGTTAACACAGTGTCCAAGGAAGGGCCAGAAGAATGCTGTCATCTGCGTAGAGGTGGATCAGGGAATCGCCCGCAGCAAGAGCCACATCATTGATATATACAGAGAAAAGAGTCGGCCCGAGAATTTAACCCTGTGGTACCCCCATAGAGACTGCCAGAGGACCGGACAACATSCCCTCCGATTTGACACACTGAACTCTGTCTGCAAAGTAGTTGGTGAACCAGGCAAGGCAGTCATCAGAAAAACCGAGGCTAATGAGTCTGCCGATAAGAATATGGTGATTGACAGAGTCGAAAGCCTTGGCCAGGTCGATGAAGACGGCTGCACAGTACTGTCTTTTATCGATGGCGGTTATGATATCATTTAGTACCTTGAGCGTGGCTGAGGTGCACCCGTGACCGGCTCGGAAACCGGATTGCACAGCGGAGAAGGTACGGTGGGATTCGAGATGGTCAGTGATCTGTTTATTAACTTGGCTTTCGAAGACCTTAGATAGGCAGGGCAGGATGGATATAGGTCTGTAACCGTTTGGGTCCAGGGTGTCTCCCCCTTTTGAAGAGGGGGATGACCGCGGCAGCTTTCCAATCCTTGGGGATCTCAGACGATATGAAAGAGAGGTTGAACAGCCTGGTAAAAGGGGTTGCGACAATGGCGGCGGATAGTTTCAGAAAGAGAAGGTCTAGATTGTCAAGCCCAGCTGATTTGTATGGGTCCAGGTTTTGCAGCTCTTTCAGAACATCTGCTATCTGGATTTGGGTAAAGGAGAAGCTGGGGACGCTTGGCGAATAGCTGCGGGGGGGGGGGGGGGGGGATGGGGGGGGGGGGGGCGGTTGGCTGAGGTTGGAGTAGCCAGGTGGAAGGCAATGGCCAGCCGTTGAGAAATGCTTGTTGAAGTTTTCGATTATCATGGATTTATCTGTATGACCGTGTTACCTAGCCTCAGTGCAGTGGGCAGCTGGGAGGAGGTGCTCTTGTTCTCCATGACTTTACAGTGTCCCAGAACTTTTTGGAGTTAAAGCTACAGGATGCACATTTCTGCTTGAAAAAGCTAGCCTTTGCTTTCCTGACTGACTGCATGTATTGGTTCCTGAAGCTTCTATAGGCTAATTGACATAATTTGAGTCAATTGGAGGTTACCTGTGATGTATTTCAAGCCTACCTTAAAATTAGTGCCTCTTTGCTTGACAAAAAATTGTAGACCTTCACAAGTCTGGTTCATATTGGGAGCAATTTCCAAACACCTGAAGGTACCCGACTTCATCTGTACCAACAATAGTATTGCAATTAAAAACACCAACAACAGCAAAGGACCTTGTGAAGACGCTGGAGAAACATGTACAAAAGTATTTATATCCCAGTAAAACGAGTCCTATATCAACATAACCTGCAAAGCGCTCAGCAAGATGAAGCACCGCTCCAAAACTGCCATAAAAAAGCCAGACTGCGGTTTGCAACTGCACATGGGGACACAAATCATACTTTTGGAGAAATGTCCTCTGTCTGATGAAACAAAAAATAGAACTGTTTGGCCACAATGACCATCGTTATGTTTGGAGGAAAAAGGGGGACGCTTGCAAGCCGAAGAACACATCCCAACCGTGAAGCACGGGGTGGCAGCATCATGTTGTGGGGGTGCTTTGCTGCAGGAGGGACTGGTGCACTTCACAAAATAGATGGCATCATGAGGTGGAAAATGATGTGGATATATTGAAGCAACATCTCCAAGACATTCACTCAGGAAGTTAAAGTTTGGTCGCAAATGGGTCTTCCAAATGGACAATTACCCCAAGCATACTTCCAAAGTTGTGGCAAAATGGCTTAAGGACAACAAAGTCAAGGTATTGGAGTGGCCATCACAAAACCCTGACCTCAATCCTATAGAAAATTTGTGGGCAGAACTGAAAAAGCGTGTGCGATCAAGGAGGCCTACAAACCTGACTCAGTTACACCAGCTCTGTCAGAAGGAGTGGGCCATAATTCACCCAACTTATTGTGGGAAGCTTGTGGAAGGCTACCCGAAAAGTTTGACCCAAGTTAAACAATTTATTAAAGGCAATGCTACCAAATACTAATTGAGTTTATGTAAACTTCTGACCCATTCTCTCTACTATTATTCTGACATTTCACATTCTTAAAATAAAGTGGTGATCCTAGTAAAGATTCCCTAAGACAGGGCATTTTTACTAGGATTAAATGTGAGGAATTTTGAAAAACTGAGTTTAAATGTATTTGGCTAGTGTATGTAAAATCCGACTTCAACTGTACCTCCGTTGGATTTGCAGAATGTTCTGTTTACCGTCACAGCAATCATAATTCTACAAAGGAACTGTGACCTCAGCTGTAACCTTAACTCGCTGTAGGGGAACAGAACCTGTATATATGGAGTTAGTGACCTCAGCTGCAACTCTAAATCACTCCAGAGAACGCGCTTCCACTGCTCGAATGGCCAATGGTGGCGAACTTTACACCACTCCAGCCAATGCTTGGCATTGCACATGGTGATCTTAGGCTTGTGTGCGGCCATGGAAACCCATTTCATGAAGCTCCTGTTGAACAGTTCTAGCGCTGACGTTTCTTCCAGAGGCAGTTTGGAACTCTGTAGTGAGTGTTGCAACTGAGGACATACTATCTTTACGTGTTCGGCAGTCCCGTTCTGTGAGCTTGTGTGGCCTACCACTTTGCTGCTGAACCGTTATTGCTCCTAGACGTTTCCACTTCACAATAACAGCACATACAGTTGACCAGGGCAGCTCTAGCAGGGCAGAAATTTGACTAACGGACTTGTTGGAAAAATGGCGGTGCAGCGTTGACAGTCACTGAGCTCCTCAGTAAGGTCATTCTACTGCCAATGTTTGTCTATGGAGATCGCATGGCTGTGTGCTCGATTTTAAACATCTATCAGCAACGCGTGTGGCTTAAATAGTCGAATCCACTAATTTGAGTACTTCTGTATATACTGTATAGTGTACCTGTATATATAGAGTGAGTGACCTCAGCTTCAACCCTAACTCTGCAGGGGAACGTACCAGTATATACAGAGCTATACTGATGTTATGGACTCATATTCAACAGATTCCTCTTACTGCGACTAGGGCTGCAGCACGACTCACGGGATACAGTGTCTGACTGCTTCCACAGATGGCACATAAGAAAATCAATACCGCAGACTTTATTTTTGTCAATATTTTATAAAAGCAATGAGATGAGGAGAGAGAGAGAGGGAACATGAGAAACAGCAACGGAAAGAGAGGGTGAAGACAAGACGTTGGCAGAGAGAATGAGAAAAGAGATTGTGTCGGAGAACGAAGAAATGGAGAGAAAGAAAAATACAGACGGAATAGAGTAACTCCGTAAGGCCTGAATAACAGGAAGGAGGATGTCACGTTGTATGAAAAAACATAATGAAAAAAGCACGGGGACGAAGCCCAAAACAAAACACAAATATAAAATACACAGGGATGTAACCCAAACAGAGAGCGAGGTTTAAACCTCTAAATATTACACTGAATGAGACCCGTCATAACACTACACGGGACGAGACCTGAAATAACAAGTGCACAATACACGCAGCACAAAAGCCGAAACAAGAAAGCACAGGTACTCACAAGACCAACGGACATGGGAACAATGTCAGACAAGAACAATGGGGAACAGAGGGCACATATATAACACACTAATCAGGGGGAATGGGAACACGGTGTGCGTAATGAGACAAGACAGTCTGGGGTTGGTGGTAATGAATCCAGTTCAGTGTCGCCTAGTGAGCTGGTGACGTAGACCTCCGGAGCTGGTGTACGGAATGAGCAGCAGTACCGGGGAATCCGTGACAGAGGAGGAGGATTAGAAATTTATCCAATTTCTTTTGAATGTGAAAATGATGGGAGTCTTAATACTCAATCATTCAATTACCAGCTACTAAATCCACACTCATGAATAAATAAATTGATAGTCGTAATGTGTCAATTTGCATGCATTTAGATGCAGGCATCTGCTGGTTGTGTTTGCTTTGTGCGTGGGAGGGAGAGTTCTAAAAGTAGTTTGTATTCTTTCTCTGCTGTTTTTTTACTGCCTTTGAGCTAATGTCTTTGAACACTAGGAAAGTATATGTGGTATAGCTTTCTGAGTGGAGAGAGACATAGAGGCAGAGGAGAGAGAGGAAGAGAGGAAGAGAGGAAGGGAAGAATGTTTGTAGAGAGAGCGATAGAGAGAGAGGCAGAGGGTGCAGGGATGGAGAAATGAAATCCTAGGCTTTTTTCCTTGGGTTTTCCTCTGAAGTATTGTTTCAGCTGTTTTTGCAGTGAGGATCGCTAAGCTGTAGACCTCTAGAATTTACTCAATATCAGTCCTCGAAGTGAGTGAGTGATATAGAGAGAGATACAGAGAGAGAGAGACAGAAAGAGAGAGAGAGAGTGTTAAAATATGGAGAAAGATGGAGAACTAAGAAAGAGTATGGGAGAGAGGGAGGAGGGGGAGGGTGAAAGCCTCGAGCAATAAGAATATGAAACAGAAACATACTGTATTGTTTTATTATAGTAATTCATATTCATGGTCATYGTTATAGTCATCATTCATTTTGGCAATGGCCATATAATTGGATTGAACTGTGACGGATAGATTAATCTATATATAAACTTGGTGGTTCAAGCCCTGATGAATGCTGATTGGCTGACAGTCGAGGTATTTCAGACTGTATACCACGGGTATGACAAAACATGTATTTTTACTGATCTAATTACATTGGTAACCAGTTTATAATAGTAATAAGGCACCTCGGGTGTTTGTGGTATATGGCCAATATAGCATGGCTAAGGGCTGTGTCCTGGCACTCCACGTTGTGTCATGTGTAATAACAGCCCTTAGCCGTGGTATATTAGCCGTTTGTGGCTATATACCACAAACGTCTGAGGTGCCTTATTGCTRTTATAAACTGGTTACCAACGTAATTAGAGCAGTACAAATACATGTTTTGTCATACCCGTGGTATACGGTCTGATATACCAAGGCGCCTTATTGCTTAAATATATGTACAGCACCAGTCAAAAGTTTGGACACACCTACTCATTCCAGGGTTTTTCTTTATTTTCACTTTTTTATACATTGTAGAATAATATTGAAAACTTCATAACTATGAAATAACACATTTGGAATCATGTAGTAACCAAAAAATTGTTAAATAAATCAAAATATATTTAATATTTGAGATTCTTCAAAGTAGCCACACTTTGTCTTGATGACAGCTTTGCACACTCTAGGAATTCTCTCAACCAGCTTCATGAGGTAGTCACCTGGAATGCATTTCAATTAAAACTTCTTATGGCTTAGATCCCGCTACCGGGATCGATATGACAACAGCCAGTGAAAGTGCAGGGCGCCAAATTCAAACAACAGAAATCTCATAATTAAAATTCCTCAAGCATACAAGTATTTCACACCATTTTAAAGATACACTTCTTCTTAATCCCACCACAGTGTCCGATTTCAAAAAGGCTTTACAGCGAAAGCACCACAAACGATTATGTTAGGTCACCGCAAAATCACAGAAAAACACAGCCATTTCTCTAGCCAAAGACAGGAGTCACAAAAAGCAGAAATAGAGATAAAATKAATCACTAACCTTTGACGATCTTCATCAGATGACACTCATAGGACTTCATGTTACACAATACATATATGTTTTGTTCGATAAAGTTCATATAYATATCCAAAAACCTTTACATTGGCGCCATGTTCAGAAATGTTCAGAAATATCCGGAGAAATTGCAGAGAGCCACATCAAATAACAGAAATACTCATCATAAACTTTGATGAAAGATACATATTTTACATGGAATTAAAGATACACTTGTTCTTAATGCAACCGCTGTGTCAGATTTAAAAAAAGCTTTACTGCAAAAGCACAAAATTCAATAATCTGAGAACAGCGTTCAGCCAAAAAAGCAAGCCATACAGTTACCCGCCAAATTGTGGAGTCAACAAAAGTCATAAATAGCATTATAAATCTTCACTTACCTTTGCTGATCTTTRTCTGAATGCACTCCCAAGACTCCCACTTCCACAAGAAATGTTCGTTTTGTTCGGTAATGTCCATCATTTATGTCCAAATAGCTACTTTTGTTAGCGCGTTTGGTAAACAAATCCAAAGTCACGAAGCGCGTTCACTAAAAGCAGACGAAATGTCAAAAAAGTTCGTAACTGTCAGTATAAGAAACATTGTCAAACGATGTATTGAATCAATGTTTAGGGATGTTTTTAACATAAATCTTCACTAATGTTCCAACCGGAGAACTGCAATTGTCTTCAGAAGTGCGATGGAACAGAGCTCGCTCTCACATGAACGCGCATGGTCAGTGCATGTTCGAGTCATGGCAGACACTTACTCATTCCCCTCTCCTTCGGCCCCTCACAGTAGAAGCATCAGACAAGGTTCTAAAGACTGTTGACATCTAGTGGAAGCCGTAGGAAGTGCAAACTGACCCATATCCCACTGTGTATTCGATAGGCGATGAGTGAAAACCTACAAAGCTCAGATTTCCCACTTCCTGGTTGGATTTTTTTCTCAGGTTTTTGCGCTTCCATAATGAGTTCTGTTATACTCACAGACACATTCAAACAGGTTTAGAAACTTCAGTGGTTTTCTATCCAATACTAATATGTGCCTATATCTAGCAACTGGACTGAGGAAGCAGGCAGTTTACTCCTGGGGCACCTCTGGGCACCCTTTTCATCAAGCTACTCAATACTGCCACCTGCAGCCATAATACGTTTTAAACAGGTGTCCTTGTTAAAAGGTAACTTGTAGAATTTCTTTCCTTCTTAATATATTGAGTCAATTAGATATGTTGTGTGACAAGGTAGATGTGTATACAGAAGATAGCCCTAATTTGTTAAAGACCAAGTTCATATTATGGCAAGAACAGCTCAATAAGCAAAGAGAAAACGAACAGTCCATCATTAATGTAAGAACAGTGGTCAGGATCAATCCGGAGAATTTCAAGTGCAATTTCAAGTGCAGTCGCAAAAACCATCAAGCGCTATGATGAAACTGTCTCTCATGAGGACTGCCTACAGGAAAGGAAGACCCAGAGCTACTCTGCTGTGAGAGAGAGAGAGAGAGAAAGAGAGAAGAGAGAGAGAAGAGAGAGAGAGAGAGAGAAAGGAGACAGAGAGGAGAGAGAGAGAGAGAGAGAGAGAGAGAAAGGGTTCAAGTGGACAGCCAGTCATAACATGCTACGGTGCGTGCCTGGCTTGCCAACCAGTGCCGCGCAGCTAGTGCACCACAACCCAGAGAAAGTGTTGATGTTTGTGTTCTGGCAGCATCTGGCTGGGGAATAGGCAGCAGATGGCCGGAGCTGTGTGATAGAATTGCTGCCGGGATGACGATGTGAGCTGAGCAGAGAAAAGAGGGATGAAGGGATGGAGAAAGAGAGCGAGAGAGAGGGAGAGAAGGGAAGACAGTGAGATGAGACAGGAGAGCCTGCCAGGTTGAAGTGAGGGATCCACCGAGTTGGAATGCTGAGGGAGAGGGTGGTGATTGGGAGAGACAGGGATTGAGTTGAGAGACTGATAGAAAGAGAGAGAAAATGTGAGAGAGGAGCCAAAAAGTGGACAAGACGAGATAGAGAGGGGGGGGGGGGGAGGGCGGGTGGGTGGGGGGCGGGGGGGGGTGGGGGGGGGGGGGGCGGGGGGGGGGGGGGGGGGGGGGGCAGAGGGAAGTAAGGGGAGAGCAGAGAGAAAGGTAGAGAGTGATAAAGGAAACAGTAAGAGCGGAAGATGAGGGTCAGGGAGAGAGGAGTGGTGCTTGGAGCAGAAAAAAGAGGAGGCAGAGGGTATTAGAGATTTTAAAAAAGAGAGAGAGAGAGGGGTGGAATGAATGTTACATAGATGGGAATTTATTTGATGTGTCAAACAACATCCAGAGACTTTGACCTGGGGCAAAATCACAAAAGAATACACCTAACAAAACACATGGGGTCAATATCTAACACAGGCATAAGTATACCGGCTATCTGTCCAGGCTAAATTACACTACAGTCACCATGTCCTGCAGTCACTACCAGCACCCTGGGGGTAACACTGTCAATACAACAAACAACCACAAGTGGCAGTGGATAACTTTGACAAGTCCTAGTTTAACTGCAGGGGACCAAAGAGAATGCAGAAAGAAGCTTCTACTGGGTAAGATTACAGTATGAACTCTGATATAAGCAAACTTCTCTGACAGCGCAGTATGAGACAACAGTGCAATGCTCTGCTCTTTCCCTGTCCTGATCTTCTGGCTGTCAAATGAAATGTTTTAGGGCTAATTGGGCCTGGACAAAAGCTTGTAAAGTCTGCATTCTCTAAAAGTGGGCAACTGTTGGTTAGCTATTGAAAAACAAAACTATAGTGTTTCAAAATAAACTTTCTTCATCCTGGCCCACGCCCATCTTGTTTCTCTCTCTCCTTCAGAACACATCTCAAGTACAGTTCCTCGCTCTGCGACGTGACGCTTTATCTCTCTTATTTCTTATTCAATMAATCTGAAGGCATTATCATTTTCCATTTCTGGAGCATTAGCTCTGACCACAGGGGAGCAGACCAGGCAATCCCGCTCTGCTACGTACTGATGGCAGCCATGGTTACAAAGGAATAGTAATCAATGACAGTGAGCGAGAGCAGGGCCTGATTCTCAGATAAGCACTGTACATTTTCACCGTGTCTTTGTGCGTTTGCTTCGTCCTCATTGTTCTCAGGACAATGGTGAAATAGAGAATTGTTTAGAGATTTTAGTTTTTGTTGATGTGTTTGTTGGTGGTTGTGGGTTCATAAAAATGCTCATTTTTGAGGACACTGGCAGAAAACAGAGCAGTTTTGCTTTAGTTTGGTTCTTTGTTGACAGTTTGTGGGGTGTATTGAATGACGTCGCTGTACTGCCATCCAATTTCAGACAAATGCAGAAGTTCTTGATTCGATATGGAGTCAAATCCTTGGGGACAAGCTCTGTGACTCTCCTAGTTCCCAAGGTAACGGCTGCTACTGGAGTTTCAGTTGGTGTTCATTATATCATTCCCTGCAGTTCAGAATGTCTCCCCAGCAATGGAGTCTATCGTCTCTTCATTCTGGGAATACTATGATGCCACCCCCACAGTGTCAAAATGACAATAAACACATCTGAATGTCACCATTTCATTTCTATCCCACAGGTTAACAGTAATATCAATTCTATCTTGTTTGTTTGTCTTTTTTCCATCCAGAGGGGGGGCGTCTGGCCCTTGCTTCCGCCCCCGCAATCGCAAAGTAATCACATTTCGGTAACAACAACCGACGACCACACAATCTCCCACAACACCCCCCAGAGCTAAACTCCCATAGAGGGTGTTGGATCTTTTCCTGCTCCTCTAAATGATTCAGGGACCGGTTGGGTCCAGTCAGTGCTAGGAGTTAGCGCTGCGGCGCATGGAGAAAATCAATCACCTTGATGGGGAAGCGTGTCGGCCAGGCCGGGGAGGAGTGTTGCTCGACCGAGAACTTTACTCACACCCTGTCAACCAGTCTCACAAAGCCTTCACCACCAGCCACTCCAATTAATAAACATATAGAGAGAGGGATGATTAGGAGAGGGATGATAGAGAGAGGGATGATAGAGAGAGGGATGATAGAGAGAGGGATGATATAGAGAGGGATGATGTAGAGGGATGATAGAGAGGGATGATAGAGAGAGGGATGATAGAGAGAGGGATGATAAAGAGGGATGGTAGAGAGGGATGATAGAGAGGGATGATAGAGACGGATGATATAGAGAGGGATGATATAGAGGGATGATAGAGAGGGATGATAGAGAGAGGGATGATAAAGAGGGATGATAGAGAGGGATGATAGAGAGAGGGATGATAGAGAGAGGGATGGAGGGATAGAGGGAATGATGGATGGCTCTCCCAGGCGACCTTGGGAAGGGTTGTTACCCCAGCCAAAAACAGCCCTCTCCATCACAATATAGACAGGACAGGGGGCCAGAGGCTAGGAGGCTGGGAGGCTGGGGATGTTTTTTTGCATTACTGCTATAAACACAAAGTGGGGTTGACATGGAACAAGAGGGCCAGACACCACAGCAGCACACACACAGCACAGGTTATTAAGTCAGCAATGGGGATTGATGGGGAGATTTAATTTGGGAAACCAAATGGCAAAGATGGAAACCTCAGTGGTGAGGCAGTGTGTGTGATGTTTGTGTGTGTGAACGGAGTGTGTGTATTTGTGTGTGTGTGTGAGGGGGGGGCTGTTTGTGTGTGAACAGTATGTGTGGGTGTGTGAAGGGAGTGTGTGTGTGTGTGTGTTTACAGTAGCTAGAGAGAGGCTGTGAATGGAAAGGAATTGAGACTTGACAGCATAGAGCAGCAATGATGTCATTGTCCTCTGAAATGTGATAAAGTCCTATCTTATCAGACAGCATCCTATGTACGGAATCACTGCTGTTACATGAATTTAATTAACTTGAAATGTCTCAACCTTTTCATAATGGCTATACATTAATCAACAATGAAGGTATACACTCTCTCCATCCCCCCACCATAAACACGCACGCACGCACGCACGCAAGCACGCACACACACACACACACACCTGCAACGTGGTTACACACCTACACCCACTCTCACACGCTTATGCCTCCACACTCACATACACACCCCCACCGGCGCCGTCCACCTAAACTCATCTACAGCCTCACGGGAGGGACACAGGATGGTGTAACTTTGTATTCTTTCCCCGTGTTCTCCTTCAGACTGCATATACCTTTGTTGTCCAATTTGTCAGTTGTGAAATACAAAAGGCCTGTCTACTCTAATAAGTGGCTTGGCTGGGTGCTGATTGAGGATTACATTTTCTCGGGTGAAAAATAACCCCCTATTAAATATTAATCGTTTCTCCATTGGACTTTGTGAAGCAGCTTTCAGTCTCTGATCCTGGACCGAGGCAGAGGCGAGCTGTATGATTTATGAGTCGCCCCAGCGGCAGAAAGACAGAGAAACCTTTATTATTTCTCTAGGTCAAGGATAGTGAGAGTCCCACACAACAATCTGAAGGGGCTCTCATGGCTAGGTTCGGACACAGAGATGAGATTTATATGCCTACACGTGTGCCTGGAGTCACACACACCATCAGCTCATAATAGACACACTCGTAACTCATACAAACATTATTAGACATGCACAACCATTGTCTGGAATGTATTTGATTTAAACAGATCACTTAGCCAGACTAACCTTCACATGGCCCAGTGTCATATAAAACCATCAGAATTGCCATCTCTACACCGTAAGCGAAGTGCCACAACCTGAACCATAAAGAGTAACAGAACTGACTAAACTCTGACCATAAAGAGTAACAGAATGATTAACTCAACCATAACAGAGTAACAGAACTGACTAAACTCTGAACCATAACAGAGTACAGACTGATAAACTCTGACCATAACAGAGTAAAGAACTGATTAACTCTGAACCATAACAGAGTACAGAATGACTAAATCTGAACCATAACAGAGTAACAGAACTGAACGAAACTCTGAACATAACAGAGTAACAGAACTGACTAAACTCTGAACCATAACAGAGTAACAGAACTGACTAAACTCTGAACCATAACAGAGTAACAGAACTGACTAAACTCTGAACCATAACAGAGTAAACAGAACTGACTAAACTCTGAACCATACAGAGTAACAGAACTGATTAAACTCTGAACATATACAGAGTAACAGAACTGATTAAAATCGTGAACCATAACAGAGTAAAGAACTGATTAAACTCTGAACCATAACAGAGTAAAGAACTGACAAACTCTGAACAATAACAGAGTAACAGAACTGATTAACTCTGAACCATAATCAGAGTAACAGAACTGACTAAACTCTGAACCATAACAGAGTAACAGAATGATTAAACTCTGAACCATAACAGAGTAACAGAACTGAAGACGAAACTCTGAGCATGACAGAGTAACATAACTGACTAAACCTGAACCATAACAGAGTAACAGAACTGACTAAACTCTGAACCATAAAGCAGTATAACAGAATTTTCAAGTATTCAAACAGGCCCTGCTGACATAAATAATTTTGAAATTGGTCAGTATGTTACCAAACTCTTAACCATAACAGAGTAACAGGATTGCCAAACTCTAACCATAGCAGAGTAACAGAACTGACCAAAATCTCATCAGTGGTAACAAAACTGACTGAATCTCATCGCCGTAACAGACTGAACCAAAATCTCATTGTCATAACAGTGTATCAGACTGACCAAATCTCATCGCCATACACAGTGTAACAGAACTGACTAAATCTGAGCATAACAGAGTAACAGAACTGATTAAACTCTGAACCATAACAGAGTAACAGAACTGATTAAATCTGAACCATAACAGAGTACAGAACTGACTAAACTCTGAGCCATACAGAGTAACGAATTTTCAAGTATTCAAACAGGCCTGCCTGACATAAATAAATTTGAAATTGGTCAGTATGTACCAAACTCTTAACCATATACAGAGTAACAGGATTGACCAACTCTTAACCAAGCAAGTAACAGAACTGACAAATCTCATCAGTGTAACAAAACTGACTGAAATCTCATCGCCGTAAAAAATGACAAAATCTCATGTCATAACAGTGTATCAGACTGACAAAATCTTCATCGCCATAACAGTGTAAACGAACTGACCAAAACATCACCATAACAGAACAAAAGCAACAGAATGACCTGTGTTTGCTCCAATTGAGCGAAGAATGTTTGTCAGCCTGCTGGTCCTCAATAGAACCGGACCCTTCATTATAAACACACAAGGCATCAACAAGCACTGCAACTATCACAAACAGATCCAAGAATGTACTCCAAGCACGGCTTATCTAAACAGCTGACTTAGAAATAAACCTCTGATGATAGATGTTTAAACAGAGAAGAAAAGTGAGGCTTTTGTCTGAAGAAGTGCCCATGTCTCTCTGTTACTTTACTCAAAGTCAACACCTCGTAGCTCCTCCCCTCCTCCCATCTCTTTCTTCTTCATCTCCTCTGCTTCCCTGGTCTCCCTCTCTAACCACCAACTGTGTCAGTATAGACCAGGATGAAACGAGGAAAGAGGTGTGGTGAGGAAAGAGAGGAGAGCAGAGGAGTGATGCTTTACTTTTACCGTCATAAATTACTGACACACATTGATAGGTAATCTGTCACAACTTCTCTCCGTCCTCCGTTCCTCCTTCCTCTCTCTCTCTCCTCCTACCTCTCCTCCCCCTAGCACACAGGCTCACAACACTCTATATTACCCGCCACCCCAGTGGTTTTAAAACACATTCCTCTGGCAAGACTGAGGCAACACCAAGCAGTCCCAGAGAGGGTGTGTGTGTGTGTGTGTGTGTGTGTGTGTGTGTGTGTTTGTGTGTGTGTGTGTGTGTGTGTGTGTGTGTGTGTGTGTGTGTGTGTGTGTGTGTGTGTGTGTGTGTGTGTGTGTGTGTGTGTGTGTGTGTGTGTGTGTGTGTGTGTGTGTGTGTGTGTGTGTGTGTGTGTGTGTTGTGGTGTGTGTGT
>NC_036862.1:34576788-34604484 GCF_002910315.2 Salvelinus sp. IW2-2015
AAAGGTAATACAGATATAGAAAGAAAGAAAGTGAGGGAGGGAGGGAGGGAGGAGGGAGGGAGGGAGGGAGGGAGGGAGTGAAGGGAAAGAGGGAGAGGGAGAGGATTCTCTCACTGTTATAGCATATTGAGTTCCCATCCAAGTGTGAAATTACCAGATAGAAATCAGTGGCCCTGACATACATCAAAATATGTTTTAAGATGATCCCATCCCCCTCCTACTCTTCAAACACACACACAACCCCACACACACACACACACACACACACACACACACACACACACACACACACACACACACACACACACACACACACACACACACACACACACACACACACACACACACACACACACACACACACACACACACACACACACACACACACACACACACACACACACACACACACACACACACACACACACACACACACACACACAATGGAGTCAGTGAATGTATCAATCACACGGAAACCACGTGTTTGATTTGTTTGATACCATTCCATTGACTCCATTCCAGCCATTATTATGAGCCGTCCTCCCCTCAGCAGCTTCCACTGACACACATGCACACGTGTACACACCTACACCCACTCTCACACGCTATGCCCCCTCCACACTCACATACACACCCCCACCGGCGCCTCCACCTAAACTCATCTACAGCCTCACGGGAGGGACACAGGATGGTGTAACTTTGTATTCTTTCCCCGTGTTCCCTTCAGACTGCAATAACTGTTGTCCAATTTGTCAGTTGTGAAATACAAAAGGCCTGTCTCAATCTAATAAGTGGCTTGGCTGGGTGCTGATTGAGGATTACATTTTCTCCCCGGTGAAAAATAACCCCCTATTAAATATTAATCGTTTCTCCACTTGGACTTTGTGAAGCAGCTTTCAGTCTTCTGATCCTGGACCGAGGCAGAGGCGAGCTGTAGTTATGAGTCGCCCCAGCGGCAGAAAGACAGAGAAACCTTTATTATCTCTAGGTCAAGGATAGTGGAGATCCACACACACACATCTGAAGGGGCTCTCATGGCTAGGTTCGGACACAGAGATGAGATTTATATGCCTACACGTGCCTGGAGTCACCACACACCATCAGCTCATAATAGACACACTCGTAACTCATACAAACATTATTAGACATGCACAAACCATTGTCTGGAATGTATTTGATTTAAACAGATCACTTAGCCAGACTAACCTTCACATGGCCCAGTGTCAATATAAAACCATCAGAATTGCCATCTCTACACCGTAAGCGAAGTGACCAAACTCTGAACCATACAGAGTAACAGAACTGACTAAACTCTAACCATAACGAGAGTAACAAACTGATTAAACTCTGAACCATAACAGAGTAACAGAACTGACTAAACTCAACCATAAACAGAGTAACAAACTGACTAAACTCTGAACCATAACAGAGTAACAGAACTGATTAAACTCTGAACCATAACAGAGTAACAGAACTGACTAAACTCTGAACCATAACAGAGTAACAGAACTGACGAAACTCTGAACCATAACAAGAGTAACAGAACTGACTAAACTCTGAACCATAACAGAGTAACAGAACTGACTAAACTCTGAACCATAACAGAGTAACAGAATGACTAACTCTGAACCATACAGAGTAACAGAACTGACTAAACTCTGAACCATAACAGAGTAACAGAACTGATAAACTCTGAACCATAACAGAGTAACAGAACTGATTAAACTCTGAACCATAACAGAGTAACAGAACTGATTAAACTCTGAACATAACAGAGTAACGAACTGACGAAACTCTGAACCATAACAGAGTAACAGAACTGATTAAACTCTAACCATAACAGATAACAGAACTGACTAAACTCTGAACATAACAGAGTAACAGAACTGATTAAACTCTGAACCCATAACAGGTATCTCTTCTCGGTCCTCTCTTTATACCTCTCTGTCCTCCCCTTTCTTTCTCCCTCTCCATGAACCATCCCCTTTCCTCCCCACTATTTCTCTCCCCTCATTCCCCTTTCCTTACCTTACTCCCCCCCTCCTCCTGCCTCCCTCTCTCTCTCCTTCCGTTACTGTGCCCTTGAGAGTCTATTCCCTATGATCTCATCGGGAAGACAAAATCAGCAGCCTGGAAATAGCAGAAGAAAGAGAAGAAGAAAGAGAAGCAAAGGAGTGAAAAAGAGGGGAAAAGGGAGGGAGGGGAAGGAGAAATCCCATTGCAGTTCCCCCACTGTGTCCAGTCATCGCCTGGTGCCTGATCTATATGCCTGGTGTCACATAAAGGACTGTGCTAGTGATTTATAGGTCAGGACTTCAGTCAATCCTTGTGCTTTAGTGATCTGAGCAGCACCTTACTGTTCTGGCTATAGCAATGAATCTTCTACCACTTTATCATAGGCCTATTTTAGATTTTCCTTTTCTAAAAGCGGAAGTATTGCCATTCTCCGTTTTTGTATTACTACTGCCTGTTGAAGGGGCCTAAAAGGTATTTTATTTAAACTATTCAATTAGTAACTACATTGTACCAAATGTTACTTAGTGCTACTTCCCACTGGGCACAGACGTCAATTCAACATCTATTCCACGTTGGTTCACAATCACATTGAAATGACATGGAAACAATGTTGAGTCAACCAGTGTGCCCAGTGGATTGTTTTAATTGCGAAGACAAATAGGTAATTATTATGTAGTTATAAAGTAATTAAGCTGCCTTCATTAGATGTTTAAGTGAACATGAAAGCAACGGACCAAAGCATGAAGTGTAATCACAATATTGTCCAAAGTAATATTACCCAGTGCCACAGTGGAAAGACTTGGGATCAAACCTTCAAGAAAGGTGGACGGTAGAAAGTTTGATAGAAATAACTTTTTTACTCTTGCATGAGGTAGACTTCTAGTAGACGACAGGGTGAGTTTTCATGTTTAATGTTGATCAGATCCCTCACCTTATTATACAGGGGGTGTGAGAGTAATCAGTGTGTATGTGTGTGTGTGTGTGTGTGTGTGTGTGTGTGTGTGTGTGTGTGTGTGTTGTGTGTGTGTGTGTGTGTGTGTGTGTGTGTTGTGTGTGTGTGTGTGTGTGTGTGTGTGTGTGTGTGTGTGTGTGTGTGTGTGTGTGTGTGTGTGTGTGTGTGTGTTAAAAGAAGATAGTGGATAGGGCTGTAGCTAGATCCAGACGGGGTTTGTGCCATATAGTCCAGTATGATAAGGTAGTATCGATAAGGTCATATGATAAGGTCAGTATGATAAAGTACAGTATGATAAGGTCAGTATGATAAGGCCAGTACGATAAGGTCAGTAACAATAAGGTCAGTACGATAAGGTCAGTACGATAAGGTCAGTACGATAAGTCAGTACGATAAAGTCAGTATGATAAGGTCAGTATGAATAAGGCATACGATAAGGTCAGTACGATAAGGTCAGTACGATAAGGTCAGTACGATAGGTAGTACATAAGGTCAGTACAGATATAGGCCAGTAGATAAGGTCAGTAGATACGGTCAGTCGATAAGGTCAGTAATCAAGAGGTCAGTACGATAAGGTCAGTAGATAAGGTCGTACGATAAGGTCAGTACGATAAGGTCAGTACGATAAGGCCAGTACGATAGAAGCCAGTACGATAAGGTCAGTACGATAAGGTCAGTAAGATAGGGTCAGTACGATAAGGCAGTACGATAAGGTCAGTACGATAAGGTCAGTACGATAGGTAGATGCGTATAAGGCCAGTACGATAAGGCAGTAGATAAGGCCAAGTAGATAAGGTCAGTCATAAGGTCAGTACGATAAGGTCAGTACAGATAAAGTCGTAGGTCCAGCATAGGTAGTACGATAAGGTCAGTACGATAAGCGCCAGTACGATAAGTCAGTACGATAAGGTCAGTACGATAAGGCAGTAGATAAGGCCGTAGAAAGGCAGTACGATAAGGTCAGTACGATAAGGTAGTATATAGGCGTACGATAGGTAACGATAGGTCAGTACGATACGGTCAGTACGATACGGTCGGAGTACGGTCGTACGATACGGTCGATCGATAAGCCGGTACGATAAGGTGGTACGATAAGGTCGGTACAATAAAGTCAGTACGTAAGGTCATACGATAAAGGCCAGTACGATAAGGTCAGTACGATAAGGTCAGTACGTATAAGGTCAGTACGATAAGGCAGTACGATAAGGCCAGTACGATACGGTCAGTACGATAAGGTCAGTACGATAAGGTCGGTACGATACGGTCGGTACGATAAGGTCAGTACGATACGGTCAGTACGATAAGGCGCGTACGATAAGGCCGGTACGATAAGGTCGGTACGATAAGGTCGGTACGATACGGTCGGTACGATAAGGTCAGTACGATAAGGTCAGTACGATAAGGTCAGTAGATAAGCCTGTAGATAGGTCGGTACGATAAGGTCGGTACGATAAGGTCGGTACGATACGGTCGGTACGATACGGTCGGTACGATACGGTCCGGTACGGATAAGGTCGGTAGCGATAAGGTCGGTACGATAAGGTCAGTACGATCGGTCGGTACGATAAGGTCGGTACGATAAGGTCGGTACGATATAAGTCAGTACTGGATAGAGGCCAGTACGTCAGGTGGTACGATAAGGGTCGGTAGATAAGGTCGGTACGATAAGGCTCGTACGATAAAGGTCGTACGATAAGTGTACATAAGGTCAGTACGATAAAGTCAGTACTGATAAGGTCGTAGATAAGTCAGTATGATAATAGTCAGTATGATAAGGTCACGTAATGCTAAGTCAGTATGATAAGGTCAGTACGATAAGGTCAGTACGATAAGGTCAGTAGATAGGCAGTACATAAGTCAGTACGATTCGGTCAGTACGATAAGGTCAGTACGATAAGGTCCGTACGATAAGGCAGTACGATAAAGGTCGTACGATAAGGTCAGTACGATAGAGGTCAGTACGGATAGTCAGTACGATAAAGCTCAGTACGATAAGGGTCAGTACGAGTAAGGTTCAGTACGATAAGGTCAGTACGATAAGGCGCAGTAGATAGGCAGTACGATAGCAGTACGATAGGCAGTACGATAAAGTGTACCGATAGGTCGTACGATAGGTCAGCACGATAAGGTAGTCGAGGTCAGATAAGGTCATAACGATGCAGTCGATAAGGCAGTACGATAAGGCCAGGTCAGATAAGGAGTACGATAAGGTCAGTACGATTAAGGTCAGTACGATAAGGTCAGTACGATAAGTCAGTACGATAAGGCAGTAGATAAGGTCCAGTATAGGCAGAGTAAGGCAGTCACGATAAGTATACGATAGCAGTACGATAGTCGTACATAAGGTCAGTACGATAAGAGTAGTACGATAAGCGTCAGTACGATCAAGGTCATAAGATAAGGCAGTACGATAAGGTCAGTACGATAAGCGTCAGTAACGATAAATCGGTCGTACGATACGGTCGTACGATACCGGTCGGTACGATAAACGTCGTACGATAAGGCCGGTACGATAAGTCGGTACGAATAAGGTCAGGTAACCGATAAGTCAGTACGATAAGGTAGTCGATAAGGCCAGTACGATAAGGTCAGTACGATAAGGTCGGTACGATAAGGTCGGTAAGCGATAAGGTCGTACGATAAGTCAGTACGGATAAGTCAGTACGATAGTCCAGTACGATAAGGTCAGTACGATAAGGTCAGTACGATAAGGTCGTACGATAAGCGGTTCAGTATGAGTAAAGTCAGTATGATAAGGTCGTATGATAAGGTCAGTATGATAAGGTCAGTACGATAAGGTCAGTACGTAAGGTCAGTTACGATAGGTCAGTAACGATAAAGGTCGAGTACGATACGTCGTCAGTACGATAGGTCAGTACGATAAGGTCAGTACGATAAGGTCAGTACGATAAGGTCCCAGTACGATAAGGTCCAGTACGAATAAGGTCAGTACGATAAGGCCAGTACGATAAAGTCAGTACGATAAGGTCAGTCACGATAAGGTCAGTAGATAGGTCAGTACGATAAGGCAGTACGATAATCAGTAGATAAGGTAGTACGATAAGGCAGTACGATAATGTCAGTACGATAAGGTCAGTACGATAAGGTCAGTACGATAAGGTCAGTACGATAAGGCAGTACGATAAGGTCAGTAGATAAAGGTCTAGTACGATAAGCAGTAGATAAGCAGTACGTAAAGGCCAGTACGATAAGGTCAGTACGATAAGTCAGTACGATAGGTCAGTACGATAGGTCAGTAGATAAGGCCAGTACATAAGGCCAGTACGATAAGGCAGTACGATAAGGTCGGTACGATACGGTCGGTACATAGGTCGTACGATACGGCGTACGATAAGTCAGTACGATAAGGCCAGTACGATAAGGTAGTACTACGTAGTACGATAAGTCAGTAGTAAGTCAGTACGATAAGGCCAGTACGATAAGGTCAGTACGATAAGGTCAGTAATAAGGTCAGTACGATAAGGTCAGTACGATAAAGTCAGTACGATAGGTAGTACGATAAGTCCGAGTACGATAAGGTAGTAAGATAAGGCAGTACGATAGTCAGTACGATAAGGGTACTAGTACGATAAGGTCAGTACATAAGGTCAGTACGATAAAGGCAGTACGATAAGGTCGTAGTACAGATAAGGCAGTCGAGTAGATAGGTCAGTACGATAAGGCCATACATAAGTCAGACGATAAGGTCAGTACGATAAGGCCGTACGATAAGGCAGTACATAAGGTCGAAGTACGATTAAGGTCAGTACGAAAGTCAGTACAGATAAGGTCAGTACGATAAGGTCAGTACGATAAGGCCAGTACGATTAAGGCCAGACGATAAGGCCAGTACATAATCAGTACGCATACCGTTCGTAAGATACGGTCGTACGATACGGCTGTACGATACGGCCGGTACGATACGGTACAGGCCTAGCATAAGGTCGGTACAAAAGGTCGGTACGATTAAAGGTATCGGTCATACGATAAAGCCAGTACATAAGCAGTACGATAAGGGCAGTACGATAGTAGTAGATAGTCAGTCCGAACGGTCAGTAGATAGGCCAGTACGAGTAAGGCAGTACGATACGGTCGGTTACATAAGGTCCGTACGATATAGTGTACATAACGCGTGGTACGATAAGGTCGGTACGATAGGTCGTACGATACGGTCGGTACGATCGTCGGGACGATACGGGTCGGTACGATAAGGTCGGTCGGATTAAGTCAGTACGATACGCGTCAGTAAGATAACGGTTCAGTTACGATACGGTCAGTACGATGAAGGCCAGTACGACTAAGGCCAGTACGATAAGTCGGTACGAATAAGTCGGTACGATAAGGTGACGTCGGTCGACGATACGGTCGGTACGATACGTTCGGAGGGGGGGGGGGGAAAAAATAAGCGACGATACGTCGGTACGATAGGTGGTACGATAAGGTCAGTACGATACGTCAGACGATACGGTCAGTACGATAAGGTCAGTACGATAAGGTCGGTTAAGATTAAAGAGGTCCATATGGATAAGCCAGTGACGATAAGTGTACGATAAGGTTCGGTACGATTAAAAAGGGGTCGGTAACGAGACGGTCGGTACGATAAGCGTGTACGATAATGTCAGTACATAATCAGTACGATTAAGTCAGTACGATAAGGTCAGTACGATAAAGTCAGTATGATAAGGTCAGTATTGATAAGGTCGTATGATAAAGTCAGTATGATAAGTCGTTGATAAGTCAGTATGATATAGTACGATAAGGGCAGACATAAGGTCATACGATTAAAGTCAGTACGATATGGCAGTTATTGATAAGGTCAGTATGATAAAGATCAGTATGATAAGGTCAGTATGATAAGGTCAGTATGATAAGGGTCAGTAGATAAGCAGGTACGATACGTCAGTACGATACGTTCGGTACGATAGGTCGGTACGATAAGGTCGGTACAAGATAAGGCCGGTACGATAAGGTTCGGTACGATAAGGCTGGGTACAATAAAGTAGTAAGATAAGGTCAGTACGATAAGGCCAGTAGCATAAGGGTCAGTACGATAGGTCAGTAGATAAGGTCAGTACGATAAAGCCAGTACGATAAGGCGGTACGATACGGTCAGTACGATAAGGTCAGTACGATAAGGTGGTACAGATCGGGTCGGTACGCATAAGGTCAGTACGATACGTCAGTACGATAAGGCGTCGATAAAGGTCGTACGATAAGGTCGGTACGATACGGCGGTACGATAAGGTCCAGTACGATAAGGTCAGTACGATAAGGTCAGTAAGATACAGCGCCATACGATAAGGCATTACGATAAGGTCGAGTACAGATAAGTCGGTACGATAAGGGTCCGGTACGATACGGTCGTACATAAGCGTGACGATAAGTCGGTACGATTAGGTCGGTACGATAAGGTCAAGTACGATACGGTCGTACGATAAGGTCATACGATACGGTAGTCAGATAAGGTAGTACGATAAGCGCAGTACGATAAGGTCGAGTACAGATAAGGTCAGTACGATAAGGTCGGTACGATACGGTCGGTACGATAACGGTCGTACGATAAGGTCGGGACGATAGTCGGTACGATAAGGTCGGTACGATAAGGTCCGTACGATTACGGTCAGTATGATAAGGCCAGTGAAAGGTCAGTACGATAAGGTCAGTACGATAAGGTCGGTACGATACGGTCGTACGAGTAGGTCGGTACGAAAAAGTCGCCAGTAACGATAAAGTCAGTACATAAGGTCAGTACGATAAAGTCGTACGATCAAGGCCATGTACGATACGGTCAGTACGATAAGGTCGTACGATAACGTCGGTACGATACGGCGGTACGATAGCGTACGCTAAGGTCGGTACGATAAGGTCGTCAATCAAGTCATACGATAAGCAGTACGATAAGCAGTACGATAAGGTCAGTACGAATAGGTAGTAGTAGTGTACGATAAGGCAGTACGATAAGGCCGGTACGATACGGTCAGTACGATAAGGTCAGTACGATATAGGTCGGTACGATACGGTCGGTACGATAAGGTCAGTACGATACGGGTCCGGTACGATAAGGCCGGTACGATAAGGCCGGTACGATAAGGTCGTACGATACGGTCGGTACGATAAGTCAGTACGATAAGGTCAGTAACGATAAGGTCAGTACGATAAGGCAGTTAACGATAAGGCCTGTACGATACGGTCGGTAGATAAGGGTGGTACGATAAGGTAGTACGATACGGTCGGTACGATACGGGTCGGTACGATAAGGTCGGTACATAAGGTCAGTACGATACGGTCGTACGATAAAGTCATAATACGTCGTACGATAAGGTCAGTACGATAAGGCAGTACGATACGGTCCAGTACGATAAGTCAGTACGATAAGGTGGTACATACGGTCGTACGATACCGGTCGTACGATAAGGTCGGACGATAACGGTCGGTACGATAAGTCGTACGATAAGGTCAGTACGATACGGTAGTATGATAAGGCAGTAACGATAAGGTCAGTACAGAAAAGGTCGGTACGATAAGGTCGGTACGATACGGTCGGTACGATAAGTCGTACGATAGAAAGTCAGTACGATAAAGTCAGTACGATAAGTCAGTACGATAAAGTCAGTATGATAAGTCAGTATGATAAGTCAGTATGATAAAGTCAGTATGATAAGTCAGTATGATAAAGGGTCAGTATGATAAGGTTCAGTACGATAAGGCAGTATGAAACGGCCAGTACGGTAGCAAGTACGGTAAGGCAAGCACGATACGGTGTACGATAAGGTGTACGATAAGGCCGGTACGATCGGTCGTACGATACGGCGCTACCGATAAGGTCGCGTACGATAAGGCGTACGATACGGTCGGACGATAAGGTCTGACACTATGAACGGAGCTTTTCAGACATCCTTACGTACCCACTTCACAATCACCCGACCTGAGAGCAGCTGGAACGGCCTCCATAGCCAGTTGTTAATCGTAATGGCTGTCTGCTTAGTTCAAAGCAAAGCAGCGGGTGTGTGTGTGTGGTGTGTGTGTGTGTGTGTGTGTGTACTTGCACTGGTTCAGTACCGACAATGAGCTTTTGATAAAAACAGATCTCTGTCATACAGTGGGAGCGACTGTTGTGCTGAGAGTAGGGATACACACACACACACACACACACACACACACACACCCACACACACACAACACACACACCACACACACACACCCACACACACACACACACACACACACACACCACACACACACACAACACACACACACACACACACACACACACACACACACACACACAAACACACACCACACACACACACATCAGATATGATGTGGACAAACACATTTCCTCCCTGATGAACACACGAGTTCAATGCTTGTCAAGTTATACGTAATAATCAAAATAAATGAAATTAGGACGTCTCCAAGCCCCTGCGCCGTCAAACGTCACGGTACTTTCATCAGAGAGAGTGGGAGACATGGAAAAAGAGAGCGAGTGAGCGAGAGAGAGAGAGCAAGAGGAGAGATAAAGAGAGATAAAGAGAGGAGAGAGAAAGAGAGAGAGAAGAGGGAGAGCAATAGAGAGGTAGCCACAGCACTCAAGAGAGTGATTGAAAAAGCTTTTTTCACTTCCTCTAACACAAAACTGGTCATCCTCACCCTCCTACCACTTTCACTATGCCACCCTACAGTTGTGACTTTCCTGTGACTGTGGCCTCGAAAACCTGGCCCAACAACGCCCCTTTATTGAGAGAGAGAGAGAGAGAGAAGAGAGAGAGAGAGAGAGAGAGAGAGAGAGAGAGAGAGAAGAGGAAGAGAGAGAGAGAGAGAAGAAGAGAGAGAGAGAGAAGAAGAAGAGAGAGAGAGAGAGAAAGAGAAAGAGAAAGAGTGAGAAAGAGCGAGATAAAGAGAGACAGGCTACGTGAGGAGAGGAGGAATATGAGAAGGGCTGCATGGACTTCCTCCTGTTCTCTATCTACTTCTTTTTTTCATCCCTGTCTTGTCCTTCCCCTCTGTCTTCCTCCTCTTTGAAACCTACAGTAACACTTGGGCTTGTCATTAGCAACGGCAGGTACCAACCATAAAGGCCCCTGTTATTCCTTATCAATGCATGTCTTCTTTTAACACAGGCAATGAAACAGACACCCATCTGCGTGGGGCTTCCAACATTCCTTCTACACCGCTACGCCGCCAACTAGCCGTCTGTTTTACGAGCTGTAAGACAGATAACATCCCACACATGATACAGGCGGTAGTTAAGACATTTGAAAGCCATGTTTTAGCTAGATGTAAGACTTACCAACACGCCACAGACCATGTTTCAGAGAATGTTTCACACCATGTTGCAGACCATGTTTCAGACGTCTTAAAGATGTCTGGGGTCTCGTTGTAGTCAGGTAGCTGGCAGGCCTCGCAGGGTGGTCCGTGTGGAGGAGCCTGGAAGTAAAAAGCCAACACAGTTATGTCTAGCCCATTCAAAGAGAACTAAGAAAAGTTTTTTACTGCAGTGAGTTAATGTGGGGTTTAATTGAATTGTGTAATTAAGGGTGTAACAAGGCTGTCATCAGTGATGTAATAGTCCTATCACTGTAGAATTGACAATTCAGACATTTTTATATCAGTATCAAATAATTTCAAATGTACCGCCTGGTGAAGGGATGTTATTTATTAAATAGTCATAACATTTTGTAGACATAACATTGAGTTTTGAGTTGACATTAAGTTTTGTATCACAAGTAAGAATTTGGCCCTGTCACGCCCAGACCTTGGAGATCCTTTTTATGTCTCTATTTTGGTTGGTCAGGGGGTGAGTTGGGGTGGGCATTCTATGTTTTTGTTCTATGTTGTCTATTTCTATGTGTTTGGCCAGGTGTGGTTCTCAATCAGAGGCAGCTGTCTATCGTTGTCTCTGATTGAGAACCATACTTAGGTAGCTCTTGCCCACATGGGTTTTGTGGATAGTTATTTTCTGTTTTGTGTGTCTGCACCAGACAGAACTGTTTTATTTGTTCCGTTTTGTTATCTTTTGTTCTAGTGTTCAGCTTTATTAAAAATCATGAACACGTACCACGCTGCACCTTGGTCCTCTTCTTCAAAGAGCCGTTACAGGCCCTCAGTGACTACTGATTATTTCTGTAGGATCGTCTGTGGAGTCAATATTTCCATCATTACCAGCTCTGTCTAAAGGTTTGAAGAAAACCCCTGGACAGAAGACCCCCACCAACAACCTACCATACACCCCTCGCTCCCCTAATGTGGAGAGAGAGAGATACATAATATGACATTTGTAATGTCTTTATTCTTTTGGAACTTCTGTGAGTGTAATGTTTACTGTTCATTTTTATTGTATATTTCACTTTTGTATATTATCTACCTCACTTGCTTTGGCAATGTTAACATATGTTTCCCATTTCAATAAAGGCCCTTGAATTGAATTGAGAGAGATGGTGTAATGAGACCGTCACAGCAAGAGTTAGAGGGAGGGAATGTGTGAGGGCCACAGAAGGAGTTAGAGAAGAAAGAACCATTTTCAGCAG
Source organism: Salvelinus sp. IW2-2015 (assembly GCF_002910315.2). NCBI lineage: Eukaryota > Metazoa > Chordata > Actinopteri > Salmoniformes > Salmonidae > Salvelinus > Salvelinus sp. IW2-2015. The sequence goes on from NC_036862.1 coordinate 34,589,284, forward strand.
GCTTTGACTTACATTGAGCTGGGGGCTAAATGGAGAACTTCATCTGTTTCACTGTACTGCATACCAATGTGGCTGGAGCAGAGAGAGAATAGAGGGGGAGAGAATGAGGAAGGGAGCGAAAGATAAAGTGAGGGAGACGAGAGTGAGAAGAGAGGAGCAACAAGAGAGGGGAGAAGAAGAGGGAGAGGGATGGAGGAGAGGAAAGAGGAGAAGAGAGAGAAGGAAGAGAGAGAGGGAAGAGAGGAGAGGAGAAGAGAGGAGAGAGGAGAGAGAGAGAGAGAAGAGAGAGAGAGAGAGAGAGAGAGAGAGAGAGAGACAGACAGACAGACAGAGAGAGGAGAGAGAGAGAGAGAGAGAGAGACAGAGAGAGAGAGAGGTAAATTGGGAAATGTTTTACAGTACTGAAGCCAGGCCACCATAGATTCTAAACACAGAGAAAAACCCTCATTCATATTTGTGACTCACCGCCTGGATTTGGTCCTATGTAGCAACATTTGAAATTGTGTTTTCTACATTGGATAAAAGTAAAGACTCCGAACTAGAAAATTGTATATCATAGACTGCAGTTGAGGAACAATGAGAAAGTAATTCTGCTTTGAAAGTTGTTACCTCACTTTTGAGAAAATCGTGAATGTTTTGGTACACCTACTGGAGAGCTCTTCTTTGTCTACAGCCATTCAGCATCGTTCACACCTTCTTAAACCTTAGCCCCACCCATTTCTTTAAAGATTCACAGTGTAGTAAATAACCAAAGATTTCAAGAATAAAAGTGGTCAAAGTAATAGTAAAAATACACTTGATCTAGTCCTTGGCCTGTATCCTAATCTGACGTTGGTGCAGGTCATGTTGGTCTTCACATTACCGTCTCTGGTAAATGCAAACTATTTCAAATAAAGCCTAAGTTAATTTGTCAAATGTACAGGATACAGAAGGTATAAACGGTACAGTGAAATGGTTACTTGCATAGTGGAGTCTTTTGTTTAGACATGTAGCTAGCTAAACAATGAACCATAATCCCATCTCTAATGCCGACTAGCTTGGAAAGACAGTACCGTGCAGTATCGAAGAGCCCACACTGCTGCTCGATCATCCTACTTTTCCAACTTAATTGAGGAAAATAAGAACAATCCAAAATGTATTTTTGATACTGTTGCAAAGCTAACTAAAAAGTAGCATTCCCCAAGTGAGGATGGCTTTCACTTCAGCAGTAATAAATTCATGAACTTCTTTGAGGAAAAGATCATGATCATTAGAAAGCAAATTACGGACTCCTCTTTAAATCTGCGTATTCCTCCAAAGCTTAGCTGTCCTGAGTCTGCACAACTCTGCCAGGACCTAGGATCAAGAGAGACACTTAAGTGTTTTAGTACTATATCTCTTGACACAATGATGAAAATAATCATGGCCTCTAAACCTTCAAGCTGCATACTGGATCCTATTCCAACTAAACTACTGAAAGAGCTGCTTCATGTGCTTGGCCCTCCTATGTTGAACATAATAAACGACTCTCTATCCCCCGGATGTGTACCAAACTCACTAAAAGTGGCAGTAATAAAACCTCTCTTGAAAAAGCCAAACACCCAGAAAATATAAAAAACTATCGGCCTATATCGAATCTTCCATTCCTCTCAAAAATTTTAGAAAAAGCTGTTGCACAGCAACTCACTGCCTTCCTGAAGACAAACAATGTATAAGAAATGCTTCAGTCTGGTTTTAGACCCCATCATAGCACTGAGACTGCACTTGTGAAGGTGGTAAATGACCTTTTAATGGAGTCAGACCGAGGCTTCTGCATGCTGTCCTCGTGCACTGAGAAGACTTAGTGCTGCCTTTGATACCACGATTCACCAGCATTCTTTTGGAGAGACTGGAAACCCAATTGGTCTACATCACGGACAAGTTCTGGCCTGGTTTAGATCTTTCTGTCGGAAGATATAGTTTGGTTCTGTGAATGGTTTGTCCTCATGACCAAGAACCATCAACTGATCTACATGATATGATCGAAAGTAATGTTTTCCTCAAGGTTCCGTTTTAGGACCACTATTGTTTTCATCAACTTACTATTAACTTCGAAATGTCCTAGCCTCTTGGGTGATGCATGTCATCCGTCGAAAACCATACATAGGTAGATATTCACTGACTATAGCGGACTGACACACAGCTGTACATTTCAATGAAACATGGTGAAGCCGCCAAAATTGCCATCCGCTAGAAGCCCTGTGTTTCAGACATAAGGAAGTGGATGGCTGAAAACGTTCTACTTTTTAAACTCATACAAAAACAGAGATGCTGTTCTAGTCCAAGAAACAAAGAGTATTCTGTTAAATCTGACAATTAATCCTTGATGGTTGTAAAGTCGTCTCAAATAAAATGTGAAGCGACCTCGGCGTTACTCTGGACCCTGATCTCTCTTTTGACGAACATATCAAGACTGTTTCAAGACAGCTTTTTCCATCTACGTAACAATTGCAAAAAATCAGACATTTTCTGTCCCAAAAATGATGCAGAAAAAATTAATCCATGCTTTTGTTACTTCTAGGTTAGACTACTGCAATGCTCTATTTCCGGCTACCCGGAATAAAGCACTAAATAAACTTCAGTTAGTGCTAAATACGGCTGCTAGAATCCTGACTAGAACCAAGAAATTTGATCATATTACTCCAGTGCTAGCTTCCCTACACTGGCTTCCTGTTAAGGCAAGGCTGATTTCAAAGTTTTACTGTTAAACCTATAAAGCGTTACATGGGCTTGCTCCTACCTATCTTTCCGGAGTTGGTCTGCCGTACTATACCTACACGTACGCTACGGTCACAAGAGCAGGCCTCCTAATTGTCCCTAGAATTTCTAAGCAACAGCTGGAGGCAGGGCTTTCTCCTATAATCTCCATTTTTATGGAATAGTCTGCCTACCCATGTGAGAGACGCAGACTCGCTCTCAACCTTTAAGTCTTTACTGAAGACTATTCTCGTCAGCTAGTCATATGATTGAGTGTAGTCTGGCCAGGAGTGTGAAGGTGAACAGGAAAGGCTCTGGAGCAACGACACCGCCTTGCTGTCTCTGCCTGGCCGGTTCCCTCTCTCCACTGGGTTTCTCTGCCTCTAACCCTATTACAGGGCTGAGTTCTGGCTTACGGGTGCTCTTTCATGCCGTCCCTAGGAGGGGTGCGTCACTTGAGTGGGTTGAGTTACTGACGTGATCTTCCTGTCTGGGGTTGGCGCCCCCCCTTGGTTTGTTGTGCTGTGGGTGGAGATTTTGTGGGCTATACTGGGCTGTCTCAGGATGGTATTGGTGGTTGAAGATATCCCTCTAGTGTGTGGGGGCTGTGCTTTGGCAAAGTGGTGGGTTATAATCCTTCCTGTTTGGCCTGTCGGGGGTATCATCGGATGGGCCACAGTGTCTCCTGACCCCTCCTGTCTCAGCCTCCAGTATTTATGCTGCAGTAGTTTTATGTGTCGGGGGGCTAGAGTCAGTTGGTTATATCTGGAGTACTTCTCCTGTCTTATCCGGTGTCCTGTGTGAATTTAAGTATGCTCTCTCTAATTCTCTCTTCTCTCTTTCTTTCTCTCTCTCGGAGGACCTGAGCCCTAGGACAATGCGTCAGGACTACCGGGCATGATGACTGTTTGCTGTCCCCAGTCACCTGGCTTGCTGCTGTTCAGTTTCAACTGTTCTGCCTGCGGCTATGGAACCCTGACTGTCCACCGGACGTGCTACCTGTCCCAGACCTGCTGTTTTCAACTCTCTTAGAGACCGCAGGAGCGATAGAGATACTCTTAATGATCGGCTATGAAAAGCCAACTGACATTTACTCCTGATTATTATTTGACCATCGCTGGTCATTTATGAACATTTGAACATCTTGGCCATGTTCTGTTATAATCTCCACCGGCACAGCCAGAAGAGGACTGGCCACCCCTCATAGCCTGGTTCCTCTCTAGGTTTCTTCCTAGGTTTTGGCCTTTCATGGAAGTTTTCATAGCCGCCGTGCTTCTACACCTGCATGCTTGCTGTTTGGGGTTTTAGGCTGGGTTTCTGTACAGCACTCGAGATATTAGCTGATGTACGAAGGGCTATATAAAAATAACTTGATTTGATTTGATTTGCCCGTTCAAAACACCTGGGAACAAAAAAAATACAAATTCAGACTGGTAAAAATGGATTTGAACTCGGGGAACTCTGGCTTTTCTAGAGCTTCTAAACAGACCATACACGTAACGTTAGCTAGCGAGCCAGCTAACATTACACTTTAACTTCCAATGAAAAATAACTTTTTGAGAAATTTGAAATGTATAATATCTGAAAATGTAGCTAGACTCTTACCCGTATACATGGATGAAGGCTTCTCCCTCTGTCATGGATGCCATGGTTGCCCTTAGTTTGAGGCTGTGGGACTTTGCTAGACTGTAGAAATCCAGACTAGCAAACTGGTCAGTGGCTCTCCTGACAGAACATGGAGAAATACAGAAAGACAGGCTTGAGCCAGGAGGCTTAAGGTCCTGTTTTTTTGACAGATGGAGAGAGAGAGAGATGGGGGGAGGGGAGGGAGTGAGAGATGGGGGGAGAGAGAGAGAGAGGGGAGAGAGAGAGCAGGAGAGAGGGGGAGCGAGAGAGAGAGAGAGGGGGGGGTGCGAGAGAGAGGGGGGGATAGAGAGAGACCCATATTTATTTTCCCTTTTGTACTTTAACCATTTGCACATCGTTACAACACTGTATATATACATAATATGAACTTTGTAATGTGTTTATTCTTTGGAACTTCTGAGAGTGTAATGTTTACTGTTAATTTTTATTGTTTATTCACATATTATGTACTTCACTTGCTTTGGCAATGTTAACATGTGTTTCCCATGCCAATAAAGCCCCTTCAATTTAATTAATTGAGAGAGAGAGAGAGAGAGAGGGGGGAGGGAGAGAGGGAGAGGGGTGGATCAAGAGAGCGAGAGAACGAGAGAGGGGGAGGAGTATAGAGAGAGGGGGGGTGGCGAGCAGAGAGAGATAGAGGGGAGAGGCAAAGAGTGATGGGTTGGTGATGGTGGCGAAAGAGAGACAGATAAAGAGAGAGGAGAGGGAGAGATAGTATGAAGGAACATTAAGGAGAAAGACAAAGTGAGAGAGAGAGAGAGAGAGAGAAAACAACACAGATAAATAGTGTTTTTTTACTCAAATATCAATTTACTCAAATATCAGTAGTCTGATTACTACTTTATTATTTTAAGTAAAGATGTAAAACATAATAGTCAAGTAAGGAACACCGTATTTAATAAATGTTAGATTGACTTTAAAATATTAAATAAGTACAACTTGTAAAAAAAACTCTATAACCACTTATATTATTTGAGTTCTACAACCACTACTCAATTGCATTAATGAGTTAGGCAGCTACTTTTGACAGTGTGTATATGGTGTATATGGAGAATGGTAATGATTGTTATTGTTGGATTTGTGTAATGTTTATGTGATAAAGATTGAGGGAAGACTCACACAGTTATAAAACATTACCTTCAGGGGGATGCTGACAGAGGCCAACACTCATATTACTCCTTAGGAAAAAGTACTCACATCCGCATGCTACTTTGTCTCATTCCACATGTGAAAACTTTTGACATTTATTGCAATCCATAAGGCAATGCAGTAAAAATATTGAATAAACAAAACTACAGTATGATAGCCAAATACGAAATGCATTATCGTTTTCAATCTGCCACTGCCTTCCGGCAGTATTCAGAGTCTGTAGCCCATATTTCACTATAACCTTGCAATCTGGCGTTTACTGCAAAAAGCTACTTCTTAAGGTTAAGAACCTTCATCAGACTCACTCAAATACGGCAGCGACTGGTCGATCTCCAAGGCATTCCTAGTCGATCGTCAAAGTATTTCTGTAAAAACCCTTGCGTTCCAATTTGTCCAATTTGTTTTATTTGTCTCGTGCTGTTGGCGGTAGGTTAACCCGATTCAGCTGCCCTATGTGCTGGGTAGGCGACTTGTTCCCATTTGGAATCATTTCGTAAGTCTAAAGGCATAGCCGCAGGAAGTAGGGGTGCTGAGGGTGCTGCAGCACCCCATGAAAAATCACAATAAAGAAAAAAAATATTGATAAAAAAACATGCACAACATTTTATTTTCACGAAAGTAGTGCACTGTGCCTTTACTAGTGCCGGGATTATTGGACTGTGTTACTGGGCCGTATTACTGGACTGTGTTACTGGACCGTATTACTGGACCGTATTACTGGGCCGTATTACTGGACCGTATTACTGGACCGATATAGCTGTCTGTAGAGCAGGCAAAGTAAAAAAAAAAAAARAATTCAGTTTGCATCTCGACTCAAAAAGGGTTGGTGGCCACTGCTGTAAATTTAACAAAACTATATAATTTGTGTACATGAATCAAATCTAACTATTTTAGGCATTTCTCTTATCCATATGATCTCTACGGGAAATGTTCCATTAACATGCGGATCTTAATTAATATTCTAGAAATTCAACCATATTATCTATTGCACAATGTTTATTTATGACATGCTTTCTAACTCCATTCATTTGCATGTCTGTCACCCTACCATATCTCCAGCTAGATATCTCCCCAAGCACACAAATAGTCTTTCTCAAGGACAGAGCGCAGTAAAACTCATGAAGAATCGATTCAAAACAAGCCTCTTATTTCAGTCAATCTGCCAGAGCGCCAGACAACCGTTTACATGGCTTCCAGGGGTTGAACATCTTTTTGCTCAATAAAACCTTCTCACATCACAAACTCACCCGAAAGGCATGGGTTAAAGAGACAAGAATGAAGAGAGATGGGAAAGATGAGTGGAATGGAGAGATTGACAGAGAGGTAAATATGAAGACATATCTCTCTGTAGACTAAACTGAAAAAGAGGAGAGTTTCAACATCTAAACTTGCAGAGTCAGGGGTAAAGCAACTCAGCGATATATGCTAATGAGAGCAGCAATATAGCATAATTAAATCTGTTAAGACAGCACACACACACACACACACACACACACACACACACACACACACACACACACACACACAAGTAGAGAGGAGAGAGAGGGGGAGACCTGGCAGGCACTGCTAACTTGTCCATAAGGGTGACTTCACATATGAGGCTGTGGGGACTTTTGCTGGACTGTAGAAATGCCAGACTAAAGCAGGCTGGTCAGTGGCTCTCCTGACAGAACATAGGAGAAATACAGAAAGACAGGCTTGAGCCAGGAGGCTTAGAGGTCACTGTTTTTTTGACAGATGGAGAAAGGGGGGGAGAGAGAGAGGGGTGAGGAGAGAGAGCGAGAGAGAGAGAGAGAGAGGGAGAGAAGGAGTAGGGACAGAGAGAGAGAGGGGGGGAGAGGGGGAGTGAGAGAGGGGAGGCGAGAGAGAGAGAGAGAGAGGTAGGAGAGAGGGGGAGAGAGGGGAGTGGCAAAGAGAGATGGGTTTCATGGTGGGAGTGAAAGAGAAAGAGAGACAGATAAAGAGTAGAGGGCGAGATAGAAAGAGAGAACGAGATAGTATGAAGGAGCATTAAGGAGAAAGAGAAGCAGGACAGTATAGTTAAGGAGAGAGAGTAGTTCTACTTCATCTCATGGCCTTTAATTATCTCCTACATTTGAAGATGAGATTGCACTCATTTAAAATCTCATTAGACTGACTCAAAGAGTAGAGGCCTGAAACGTTCTGAAATTAGACCCCAGGAGTAGTGGAGAACTGGTCAAGCATTAGTATTAGGCCTATGCTGAATGTTAATGGCTCACCACTAGACTAGTTTGATATGGCGCAACAAAGATGGCGAGATGGATAGCTGCCGTCTTAAAGGCTCCTGACCAATACTGCTATTTGTGTTGTTGTTTTTTACGCTGATCTAAACTTGTTTTGTACATAATATTTCCGCCATCATTTACTATGACCAAAAACAGCTATTGGACATCAAAACAGCAATCACTAATCTCGATTTGATGAAGATTTCTACTTCAACCAGTCGGTTATTGTGGATGTACTGCTCTTCCCGGACCAGGCCCCAATCCCCGGGACTTGAAAGAGGAAGAGACGGCGCAAGAAAGGCAAACGAGCGGGCTACCTGACGAGACTACTTTGACAAGTAAATGAACCGCCTCTACTCTCTGTTCTATTGACGAACTTACAATCACTAGAGAACAAACTGTACGAGCTCCGTTCGAGACTATCCTACCAACGGGACTTGAAGAACTATAATATCCTATGTTTCTCTGAGTCGTGGCTGCACAAGGACATGGATAATATACTGTACATCTAGCTGGTTTTTCTATGCATAGTCATGACCGAACGGCAGCTTCACTTAAGGTTAAGGGGGAGGTGTGTGTCTGTTTGTTAACAACAGCTGGTGAGGGATCTCTAATGTTAGGGAAGTCTTGAAGATTTGCTCTCCTGAGAATATCTCATGATAAACTGCAGGTCATACCATTTACCAAGAAAGTTTTTATCTATATTTTTCRTAGCTGTCTATTTACCCCCACAAACTGATGCTGTCACTAAGACCGCACTCAATGAGCTGTAAGCAAACAAGAAAATACACATCCAGAGGTAGTGCACCTAGTGGCCGGTAATTTTAATGCAGAGAAACTGAAATCTGTCTTGTTACCTGTGCAACTAGAGGAGATAAAACTCTAGATCACCTTTACTCCACACACAGAGATGTATACAAAACTCTAGATCACCTTTACTCCACACACAGAGATGTATACAAAACTCTAGACTCCGAGTATTTATGCTCAGTAGTTTTATGTGCGGGGGGCTAAGAGTCAGTTGGTTATAATCTGGATACTTCTCCTGTCTTATCCGGTGCCTGTGAATTTATATGCTCTCTCTAATTCTCTCCTTCTCTCTTCTCTTTCTCTTCTTCGGAGGACCTGAAAGCCTAGGACAATGCGTTTCAGGATCCGGCTGATGACTGTATTGCTGTCCCCAGTCCACCTGGCCTTGCTGCTGTCTCAGTTTCAACTGTTCTGCCTGCGGCATGGAACCCTACCAGCACGGACGTGCTACTGTCCCAGACCTGCTTTTTCAACTCGTCTTAGAGACCGCTAGAGGATAGAGATACTCTTTAATGATCGGCTATGAAAGCCAACTGAATTTACTCCTGATTATTATTTGACCATGCTTGTCAGTTTATGAACATCTTTGAACATCTTGGCCATGTTTCTGTATAATCTCCACCCGCACAGCCAGAGCAGGACTGGCCACCCCTATAGGCCTGGGTTCCTCTCTGGTTTTCTTCCTAGGTTTTGGCTTTCATGGGAGTTTTTCATAGCCGCCGTGCTTCTATCACCTCATGCTTGCTGTTTGGGGTTTTTAGGCTGGGTGTTCTGTACAGCAAGACTCGGATATTAGCTGATTACCGAAGGCTCTATGAAAATAAACTGATTTGGATTGATTTGCCGCGTTCCAAAACACCTGGGAACAAAAAAATAGCAATTCAGGACTGGTAAGAAATGGATTTGAACCGTGGGAAACTCTGCTTTTTCTAGAGCTTCTAAACAGACCATGACACCGTACGTTAGCTAGCGAGCCAGCTAAATACACTTTAACTTCCAATGAAGCATATTTTAGAAATTTGAATTGTATAATATCTGAAAATGGTAGCTAGACTCTTACCCGTATCATGGATGAAGGCTTCTCCCTTGTCATGGATGCCATGGTTGCCCTTAGTTTGAGGCTGTGGGACTTTATGCTAGACTGTAGAAATGCAGACTCAGCAAACTCGGTCAGTGGCTCTCCTGCAGACATAGGAGAAATAACAGACAGACAGGCTTGAGCAGGAAGGCTTAAGTCACTGTTTTTTGACAGATGGAAGGAGAGAGAGATTGGGGAGGGGAGGGAGGAGTGAGGATGGGGGGAGAGGAGAAGAGAGAGGGGAGAGAGAGAGCAGAGAGAGAGGGGGACGAGAGAGAGAGAGAGGGGTGGGCGAGAGAGAGGGGGGGGGATATGAGAGAGCCCCATATTTTTTCCCTTTGTGTACTTTAAGCCCTTTGCCATCGTTACAATAAACTGTTATATATACATAATATACTTGTAATGTGTTTATCTTTTTGGAACTTCTGAGTAGTGTAATGTTATGTAATTTTTTAGTTTTATTTCAATATTATGTACTTCACTTGCATTTGGCAATGTTTTAAAATGTGTGGTTTCCAGGCCAATAAACCCTCTCAATTTAAGTTAATATTGAGAGAGAGAGAGAGAGAGGCGGGAGGAGAGAGGAGAGAGGGTGGATCAAGAGAGCAGGAGAAGAGGAGAGGGAGGGATATAGAGAGATAGGGGGGGGTGCGAGACAAAGAGAGATAGAGGTGGAGAGCAAAGCGTGATGGGGTTGGTGATGTGCGCAGAAAGAGAGACAGATAAAGAGAGAGGAGAGGGAGAGATGTAGAAGGAACATTAAAGGAGAAGACAAAGTGAGAGAGAGGAGAGAGAGAGAGAAAAACCACAGATAAATGTGTTTTTGTTTACCAAATATTCAATTTACTACAATAATCAGTAGTCTGATTACTACTTTATTTTTTTAAGTAAAGATGTAAAACATAATAGTCAAGTAAGGAACACTCGGTATTTAAAATTGTTAGATTGACTTTAAATTAAAATAAGTACAACTGTAAAAAAAACTCTTATAACCACTTATATTATTTGAGTTTCTACTACCACTACTCATTGCATTAATGAGTTGAGGCAGCTTACTTTTGGACCTGTGTATATGGTATATGGAGAATGGTATGATTGGTATTGTTGGATTGATGAAGTTTATGGTGATAAAGATTGAGGAGAAGACTAACACGTTTATAAAAATTACGTAGGGTGGATGCTGACAGAGGCCAACACTCAATTACTCCTTAGGAAAAGTACTCACACCGCATGCTACTTTGTCTCATTCCACATGTGAAACTTGTTGACATTTATTGCAATCTCATTAAGGGCAATGCCAGTAAAAATATTGAGATAAACAAAACTCAGTTGATAGCCAAATACGAAACTGCATTATCGTTTCAATCTGCCACTGCCTCGGCAAGTATTCAGTCTGTAGCCAATTTCACTTAACTTGCATTGGCGTTTACTGGCAAAAGCTAACTTCTTCTAAGGTTAAGAACTTCATCAGACTCACTCAAATACGGCAGCGACTGGTCGATCTCCAAGGCATTCCTAGCATGATCGTCAAGTATTTCTGTAAAAACCCTTGCGTTTCCAATTGTCATTTTGTTTATTTTGTCTCTGCTGTTGGCGTAGGTTAACCTCGATTCAGCTTCCCTATGTGTCTGGTAGGCGACTTGTTCCCATTTGGATCATTTCGTAAGTCTAAGGCATAGCCGCGGAAGTAGGGAGTGCTGAGCGAACGGTGCGTGCAGCACCCCATGAAAAATCACAATAAAGAAAAAAAAATTGATAAAAAAAACATGCACAACATTTATTTTCACGAAAGTAGTGCACTGTGCCCTTACTAGTCTGGATTATTGAACTGTGTACGTGGCGCGTATTACTGGACTGTGTTACTGGACCGTATTACTGGACTCGTAATTCTGGGTCCGTATACTGGACCCGTATTTTTTACTTGGAGACCTGATATAAGGCTGTCTGTAGAGCAGCAAAGTAAAAAAAAAAAAATTCAGTTTGCTTAATCTCGACTCAAAAGAGGTTGTGGCCACTGCTTGTAAATTAACAAAACTTATTAATTTGTGTACATAATCAAATCTAACCTATTTAGCATTTTTATCCATATAATCTCTATCGGAAATGCCATTACTATGCGGATCTTAATTATGATTCTATAAAATAACCCATATATCTATTGCACATGTTTATTTATTGACATGCTTTCTAAACTCCATTCATTTGCATGTCGTCAGCTCTACCATATCTCCCAGCTAGATATCTCCCCAAGCACACAAATAGTCTTTCTCAAGGACAGAGCGCAGTAAAACTCATGAAGAATCGATTTCAAAAAAGCTCTATTTCAGTCCCAATCTGCCAGAGCGCGCAGAACCAGACACCGCGTTATCAGGCTTCCAGGGATTGAACATCTTTTGCTTCAAATAAACCTCTAATCACAGAACTCACCCGAAAGGCTGGGTTAAAGAAAAGATGAAGAGAGATGGGAAGAGAGTGAATGGAGATTGAACAGAGAGTAAATATGAAGCTATCTCTCTGTAGACTAAACTGAAAAAGAGAGAGTGTTGAACATCTAAACTTTGCAGTAGTCAGGGGTTAGAGCAAGCTCAGCGTACTATGCTATGGGAGCAAATAGCATATTAGACTTTGTAAGACAGCACACACACACACACACCACACACACCACACACCACACACACAACCACAATGGTGCAGCACAACAACACGACAGTCACACACACACACACACATCACACACACACCATCACACCACACACACACAACACACACACACATCACACACATACACAACACCACCACAAGAGAGAGGAGAGAGAGAGGGGAGACCTGCAGGCACTGCTACTTGTCATAAGGGACTTCACATATGAGGCTGTGGGGATTGCTGACTGTAGAAATGCCAGACGAAGCAGGCTGGTCAGTGGTCTCCTGGACAGAACATAGGAGAAATACAGAAGACAGCTTGAAGCAGGAGGCTTAGAGCATGTTTTTGACAGATGGGAAAGGGGGGAGAGAGAGAGGGCGTGAGGAAGAGAGAGCGAGGAGAGAGAAGAGAGAGGGAGAGAAGGATAGGACAGAGAGAGAGAGGGGGAGAGGGGGAGTGAGAGAGGGAGGCGAGAGAGAGAGAGAGAGAGGTGAGAAGAGGGGAGAGAGGTAGTGCCAAAGAGTAGGATGGTTTCATGGGGGGTGAAGAGAAAGGAAGACAGATAAAGAGTAGAGGCGGATGAAACGAGAGAGAGATAGTAATGAAGGGCTATAGGAGAGAAAGAGAAGCAGGACAGATTAGTTAGAAGAGAGTAGTTCTACTTCATCCATGGCCTTAATTATCTCCTACATTGAAGATGAGATTGCACCATTTAAAATCTCATTAGATGACTCAAAGAGTAGAGGCCTGAACGTTCTTGAAATTAGACCCCAGGAGTAGTGGAGAACTGGTCAAGCATTAGTATTAGGCCTATGCTGATGTTAATGGCTCACCACTAGACTAGTTTGATATGCGCAACAAAGATGGCGAGATGGATAGCTGCCGTCTTAAAGGCCCTCTGACCAATACTTGCTATTGTGTTGTTGTTTTTTACGCTGATCTAAACTTGTTTTGTTACATATATTTCCGCATCATTTACTATGACAAAAACAGCTATTGGACATCACAAACAGCAATCACTAATCTCGATTTTGATGAAGATTTCTACTTCAACCGTCGGTTATTGTGGATGTACTGCTCTTCCCGGACCAGGCCCCAATCCCCGGGACTTGAAAGAGGAAGAGACGGACGCAAGAAAGGCAAACGAGCGGGCTACCTGACGAGACTCACTTGACAAGTAAATGAACCGCCTCTACTCTCTGTTCTATTGACGAAACTTACAATCACTAGAGAACAAACTGTCCGAGCTCCGTTCGAGACTATCCTACCAACGGGACTTGAAGAACTATAACCTATGTTTCTCTGGATCGTTGGCTGCACAAGGACATGGATAATATACTGTACATCTAGCTGGTTTTCTATGCATAGTCATGACCGAACGGGCAGCTTCACTTAAGGGTAGGGGAGGTGTGTGTCTGTTTGTTAACAACAGCTGGTGAGATCTCTATGTTGGGAAGTCTTGAAGATTTGCTCTCCTGAGAATATCTCATGATAAACTGCAGGTCATACCATTTTACCAAGAAAATTTTATCTATATTTCGTAGCTGTCTATTTACCCCCACAAACTGATGCTGTCACTAAGACCGCACTCAATGAGCTGTAGAAACAAGAAAATACACATCCAGAGGTTAGTGCACCTAGTGGCCGGTAATTTTAATGCAGAGAAACTGGAAATCTGTCTTGTTACCTGTGCAACTAGAGAGATAAAACTCTAGATCACCTTTACTCCACACACAGAGATGTATACAAAACTCTAGATCACCTTTACTCCACACACGAGATGTATACAAAACTCTAGATCACCTTTAATCCACACACAGAGATGTATACAAAACTCTAGGATCACCTTTACTCCACACACAGAGATGCATACAAACTCTAGATCACTTTACTCCACACGACAAGACACACACAAAACTCATCTAGATCACCTTTACTCCACACACAGAGATGTATACAAAACTCTAGATCACTTTACTCACACACAGAGATGTATACAAAAACTCTAGATCACCTTTACTCCACACACAGAGAATACACAAAACTCTAGAATCACCTTTACTCCACACACAGAAGATGTATACAAAACTCTAGATCCCTTTACTCCACACCGGAGATGTGTTACAAAACTCTAGATCACCCTTTACTCCACACACAGAGATGTATACAAAAACTCTAGATCACCTTTACTACCACACACAGAGATGTATACAAAACTCTAGATCACCTTTACTCACACACCAGAGATGTACCAAAACTCTTAGATCACCTTTATCCACACAGAGATGTATACAAACTCTAGATCACCTTTACTCCACACACAGAGATGTGTACAAAACTCTAGATCACCTTTACTCCACACACAGAGATGTATAGCAAAACTCTAGATCACCTTTACTCCACACCAGAGATGTGTACAAAATCTAGATCACCTTTACTCCACAATCAGAGAGGTATACAAAACTCTAGATCACCCTTTCTCCACACACAGAGAGTGTACACAAACTCTAGATCACCTTTATTCCACACCACAGAGATGTATACAAAACTCTAGATCAACCTTACTCCACACATCAGAGATGTGTACAAAACTCTAGATCAACCTTACTCCACACAGAAGATAGTATAACACACAAAACTCTTAGAATATACTCACCTTAGCTCCAACACACCAGAGATAGTATACAAAACTCTAGATCACCTTTACTCCACACACAGAGAGAGTACACAAAACTCTAGTCACCTTTACTCCACACACAGAGATGTATACAAAACTCTAACTCACCTTTACCCACACACAGAGATGTTACAAAACTCATAGATCACCTTTACTCCACACACAGAGAGTTGACTACAATCGTAATCCTACTCCCCACACAGATCAACCTAGTCACCTCACACACAGAAAGTTACAA
>NC_036862.1:34604509-34605811 GCF_002910315.2 Salvelinus sp. IW2-2015
AACTCTAGATCACCTTTACTCCACACACAGAGATGTATACAAAACTCTAGATCACCTTTACTCCACACACAGAGATGTATACAAAACTCTAGATCGCCTTTACTCCACACAGAGATGCATACAAAACTCTAGATCACCTTCACGAGCCTACCAGACAAGCTAAATTCCTTCTATGCTTGCTTCGAGGCAAGCAACACTGAACCATGTATGAGGGCATCAGCTGTTCCAGACGACTGTGTAATCTCGCTCTCTTTAGCCGATGTGAGTAAGACCTTTAAACAGGTTTTCATTGACAAGGCCATGTGGCCAGACAGGTTATCAGGATGCATATTCAGAGCATGCGCTGACCAACTGGCAGCTGTCTTCATTGACATTTTCAACCTCTCCCTGACCCAGTGGATAATACCTGCATGTTTCAAGCAGACCACCCTCCCCCCCACAAGAACGCCAAAGTAACCTGTCTACTTTGCCGTTTGATTTGATCTAAAGGACTATCGCCCCATAGCACTATCGCCCCGTAGCACTATCGCCCCGTAGCATTATCGCCCCATAGCACTATCGCCCCGTAGCACTATCGCCCCGTAGCACTATTCGCCCATAGCACCTATCGCCGTAGCCCCACTACTGCCCCGTAGTTATCGCCCCGTAGCAAAAACATTGTAGCCATTGAAATGATTTCGAAATGGAGATATAGATACATCGAGCACCATATCTCAGACACCGCTGGACACACGCCAATGTCGCGAATGCCACCCATAACAGATCCAACCAGGATGATCTCTTAATTGAGGTCATCTATAAGTCCGTTTTTCATGACCACTTCCGAAATTTCTTGATTAACAAACTATAGTTTTGGCAAGTCGGTTAGAAGACATCTACTTTGTGCATGAACAAGTAATGTTTTTCAACAGTTGTTTACAGACAGATTATTACTTTTAATTCATTGTACCACATTCCAGTGGGTCAGAAGTTTAACATGCATTAAGATGATGTGTGCTTAAACAGCTCTTGGAAAATTCCAGAAAATGATGTATGGCTTTAGAAGCTTCTGGTAGCTAATTGACATCATTGAGTCAATTGGAGGTGTACCTGTGGATGTATTTCAAGGCTACCTTCAACTCGTGCCTCTTTGCTTGAACTTAATGGGAAATAAAAAGAATCAGCGAAGACTCAGAAAAAATTGTGACCTCCACAAGTCTGGTTCATCCTTGGGAGCAAATTTCCACGCTGAAGTACCACTGCCATCTGCTCAAACAATAGTACGCAATATAAGAACACCATGGGACTGAAGCGCGCCGTATA
>NC_036862.1:34606018-34698995 GCF_002910315.2 Salvelinus sp. IW2-2015
GGCTTGCAACCGAAGAACACCATCCCCAACCGTGAAGCACAGGGGTGGCAGCATCATGTTGTGGGGGTGCTTTGCTGCAGGAGGGACTGGTACACTCACAAAATAGATGGCATCATGAGAGGAAAATTATGTGGATATATTGAGCAACACTCAAGACATCAGTCGGAAGTTAAAACTCGGTCGCAAATTGGTCTTCCAATGGACAATGTCCCCAAGCAGACTTCCAAAGTTGTGGCAAAATGGCTTAAGGAGAACAAAGTCAAGGTATTGGAGTGGCCATCACAATGCCCTGTCCTCAATCCATAGAACATTTGTGGGCAGAACTGAAAAAGCATGTGCGAGCAAGGAGGCCTTCAAATCTGACTCAGTTACACTAGCTCAATCAGGAGGAATGGGCCACAATTCATCCAACTTATTGTGGGAAGCTTGTGGAAGGCTACCCTGAAACGTTGGACCCAAGTCACCAATTCAAAGGCAATGCTACAAAATACTAATTGAGTGTATGTAAACTTCTGACCCACTGGGAATGTGCTGAATGAAAAAAAAGCTGAAATAAATCATTATCTCTGCTATTATTCTGACATTTCAAAATGTTTAAATAAAGTGGTGATCCTAACTGACCTAAGACAGGGAATTGTTACTAGAATTAAATGTCAGGAATTGTGAAAAACTGAGTTTAAATGTATTTGGCTAAGGTGTATGTAAACTTCCGACTTCAACTGTACCTTTATAAATAAAGGTGAAATAAATGCCTATCTGACCAACTGGTCTCCTCCTGGGTTTATTTTGACTCTGTGTTGAAGAGAGCGTCTGTGTGGAAAATCAATATGGAGCTGCTTGGGGTAAAGGAGAAGAGAGGAGGGGAATGGAGGGAGAGAAAGATGAGTGTTTTGGAGGGTTGAGAGAGGAATGGAGAGGTCAGGAGAGGAGATGGGGGAGAGATGAGGGGAGGGGTAACAGGGAGTAATGGAATGAGGCGATAGGGGAGAAAAAGAGGGGTGAGGAGGTGAAGAGAAGAGGGGTCAGGTAGAAGAGAGGGGAAATTGTGGAGAATGAAGATGGAGTGAGAGATCAGAGGTGACGAGAGGATCAGAGATGGAGAGTGTGAGATGTGAAGAGAGGTGAGGAGGGGTGAAGGAGGAAGAGATGAAAGGGGAGGAGGGCAGAGACAGATAGAGGGGTGAGTGGGGTTGCAGGCTGCAGAAGCACCAGAGAGCTTCTTTTAGGGATCTTGAGTGGTGCAGCGGTCTAAGGCACTGCATCGCAGTTGTAGAGGTGTCACTACAGACCCGGGTTCGATCCCCGACTGTATCACAACTGGTCGTGATCGGGAGTCCCATAGGGCGGTGTACAATTGGCCCAGCGTCGTCCAGGTTAGGGGAGGGTTTGGCCGGGGTAGACCGTCATTGTAAATAATCATTTGTTTTTAACTGACTTGTCTAGTTAAATGAAGGTTAAATAAAGAGCGACACACAGACAGAGGAAAGGGGAAGTGATGTAAACGTGGGTAACCTGATGACTCTGGTGAGGTGTTGTAGACTATCTGGGATTGCAGGGTAACAAGAGGCTCCACACCACAGTTTATTTAATGGTGGATTGTCTTTCTTTGTGGCATTCTGTGGTCCTGAGACAGTATTTTTAAACAAGAGGGATGGACGCTGAAACCAAGAAACACTGAAACCAAGAGACATCAAAAAGAGAATTTTCTGAATTTAGAAAATGAAAGATACATTATAATAATGTAATCCCTCAACTGTTCTACTTGAAAGACCAAGAAACTTTAGCAGACATGGACACATGAAACATTACAACCAATTATGTGGCCGCATGCCACAGCCTGACAAACAGTGAGACCACAGATCATTCATGCACCCAACCCAGCAAACACATTTGGTTCCTTAGAAGTAGTGGTAACCTATGTTTTTGGTTTCACATTAGTTGTGGGAAAGAAGCCAAACATTTCCTGACCGGTAAAATCTAACATTTTTTAAACATTCTGAGAACAGCAGTATAGTTTTCCTGGGAGGTTTTTCTTAACACCTTGAGAACATAAATTGTAGGTTATTTTGAGGTTTTTGACTTTGAATAAACTCACTTTTACTGAATATTTCAATAAGACACTGCTAGTTAATTTTGGGTTAACTTTATTTTTTACTCCAATTCCCACACATGGGAATTCATTTCCTTAGGCAATAATCATGCAAACACACAATGTTTTTATCAGTGAGATATCATGGCATCAGTGAGATTCAAACCTATAGTCTTCTATTCTCCATCTATGGACTTAGTCCACTGCGCTACCAGGATGGAGCTATCATGCCTTATCTCAGCTCGCTGGTCACCATAGCAGCACCCACCTGAGGCACGCGCTCCAGCAGGTATATGGTCACACCCAAAGCCAATTCCTCCTTTGGTCGCCTCTCCTTCCAGTTCTCTGCTGCCAATGACTGGAACGAACTACAAAACTCTCTGAAACTGGAAACACTTATCTCCCTCACTAGCTTTAAGCACCAGCTGTCAGAGCAGCTCACAGATTACTGCACCTGTACATCGCCCATCTATAATTTAGCCCAAACAACTACCTCTTCCCCTACTGTATTTATTTATTTTTGGTACTTTGCACCCCATTATTTATATTTCTATTTTGCACATTCTTCCACTGCAAATCTACCATTCCAGTGTTTTACTTGCTATATTATATTTACTTCGCCACCATGGACTTTTTTTGCCTTYACCTCCCTTATCTCACCTCATTTGCACACATTGTATACAGACTTATTTTTCTACTGTATTAGTGACTGTATGTTTGTTTTACTCCATGTGTAACTCTGTGTTGTTGTATGTGTCAAACTGCTTTGCTTTAATCTTGGCCAGGTCGCAATTGTAAATGAGAACTTGTTCTCAATTTGCCTACCTGGTTAAATAAAGGTGAAATATTTTTTTTAAATAAAAATGACATGTATTTGTTTTACGTATACAAAGCTATTCATTTTAGTTTATTCATACAGACCCCATTTTAAAGGATACTTCTTAAAGGGATACTTTGCAATACCTACTACCCTAGAGTCAAATTAAGTTGCTAACTAGCGTTAGTGCAATTTATAACTAGCGTTTGCGCAATGGCTGGGAGTCCATGGTAACTCTAGCATGCTAGTAGATATCATAGATTTACAGTCATTGTGCTAACGCTAGTTAATATTGGCACTCAAAACTAGCTTCTTTACATGCAGTATATCTGTATCCTGCTGGTGGGAGGCCTACCCAACAACATTTTTATCGTTTTTACCACCTCCACATAGAGATGGACTGAACTGCTCTGTTTTTGGCCACCTCCATATCTTTCACCTTATTTGGGCATTCCAAGGATGTCACCTCATGTCCTCCACCACAGTTACAGCACTTCAGTCCATTGCAATTCCCTTCTGCTATACATTCTGCATCAAAGTGGTTTTCCCCACACGTCCCACATCTTGGCTCCTTCCGTCTGCAGACACTTTCTACATGTCCAAACATTTTACATTGCTTTCATAGCAAAGGCCTGGATATACAGTACATGCTCTGACAGGATAATACACATGTCTCAGCAGCACTCGGGGAGGGAGGGACTCCACATAAAAAACACAAGAACCGACGAACTCTTCTCCTTCTTGCCTTTAACCACACGATTCATCCTTTAGCCACACGATTCATCCTTTAGCCACACGATTCATCCTTTAACCTTACGAGTCATCCTTTAACCACACGATTCACCTTTAACCTTAACGAGTCATCCTTTAACCACACGATTCATCCTTTAACCACACGACATTCATCCTTTAAGCCACACGATTCATCCTTTAACCTTACGAGTCATCCTTTAACCACACGATTCATCCTTTAACCTTACGAGTCATCCTTTAACCACACGATTCATCCTTTAACCACACGAGTCATCCTTTAGCCACACGATTTCATCCTTTAACACACGATTCATCCTTTAGCCACACGATTCATCCTTTAGCCACACGATTCATCCTTTAACCTTACGAGTCATCCTTTAACCACAACGATTCATCCTTTAACCACACAATTCATCCTTTAGCACACACGATTCATCCTTTAGCCACACGATTCATCCTTTAACCTTACGAGTCATCCTTTAACCACACGATTCATCCTTTAACCTTACGATCATCCTTTAACCACACGATTCATCCTTAAACCACATCGATTCATCCTTTAAAGACACACGAATTTCCAATCTTTAACCACACGATTCATCCTTTAACCACACATTTCATCCAGCTTACAGTGGCTTGCGAAACTATTCATCCCCCCTTTGCATTTTTCATATTTTGTTGCCTTACAACCTGGAATTAAAACAGATTTTTTGGGGGGTTGTATCATGCCTACCACTTTGAAGATGCAAATAAGACAAAAAACAGAAAACGTGCATAACTATTCACCCCCCCAAAGTCAATACTTTGTAGTACTTTGTAGAGCCACCTTTTGCAGCGATTACAGCTGCAAGTCTCTTGGGGTATGTCTCTATAAGCTTGGCACATCTAGCCAATAGGATTTTTGCCCATTCTTCAAGGCAAAACTGCTCCATCTCCTTCAAGTTGGAAGGGTTCTGCTGGTGTACAGCAATCTTTAAGTCATACCACAGATTCTCAATTGGATTGAGGTCTGGGCTTTGTCTARGCCATTCCAAGATACTTAAATGTTTCCCCTTAAACAATTCAAGTGTTGCTTTAGCAGTATAATTAGGGTCATTGTCCTGCTGGAAGGTGAATCTCCGTCCCAGTCTCAAATCTCTGGAAGACTGAAACAGGTTTCCCTCAAGAATTTCCCTGTATTGAGCACCATCCATCATTCCTTCAATTCTGACCAGTTTCCCAGTCCCTGCCGATGAAAAACATCCCCACAGCATAATGCTGCCACCACCATGCTGTTCTCGGGGTGACGAGAGGTGTTGGTTTGCGCCAGACATAGCATTTTCCTTGATGGCCAAAAAGCTAAATCTTTGTCTAATCTGACCTGTGTTGTCAATCTGTGTTGTCAAATCAATCCCGTTAACGGGATTGGCGCGAGAAGGGATCACTAAGAAGTTAATGGCTAAAAAGCTACATTTTTGTCTCATCTGATCAGAGTACCTTCTTCCATATGTTTGAGGAGTCTCCCATATGCCTTTTGGCGAACACCAAACGTGTTTGCTTATTTATTTCTTTAAGCAATAGCTTTTTTTCTGGCCACTCTTCCGTAAAGCCCAGCTCTGTGGAGTGTATGGCTTAAAATGGTCCTATGGACAGATACTCCAATTTCCACTGTGGAGCTTTGCAGCTCCTTCAGGGTTATCTTTGGTCTCTTTGTTGCCTCTCTGATTAATGCCCTCCTTGCCTGGTCAATGAGTTTTGGTGGGCGGTCCTCTCTTGTCAGGTTTGTTGTGGTGCCATATTCTTTCCATTTTAAATAATGGTGCTCCGTGGGATGTTCAAAGTTTCTGATATTTTTTTATATTCCAACCCTGATCTGTACTTCTCCACAACTTTGTCCCTGACCTGTTTGGAGAGCTCTTTGGTCTTTATGGTGCCGCTTGCTTGGTGGTGCCCCTTTCTTAAAGGTGTTGCAGACTCTGGGGCCTTTCGGAACAGGTGTATATATACTGAGATCATGTGACACTTAGTTTACACACAGGTGGACTTTATTTAACTAATTATGTGACTTCTGAAGGTAATTGGTTGCACCAGATCTTATTTAGGGCTTCATAGCAAAGGGGGTGAATACATAATCACGCACCACTTTTCAGTTTTGACTATTTTGTGTATGTCCATTACATGAAATCCAAATAAAAACCTATTTAAATTACAGGTTGTAATGCAACTGAATAGGAAAAACGCCAAGGGGGATGAATAGATCTGTCAGTCTCTTTGAAAGCAAGTCAGAAGCGGTAGATCTGTTCTACGTGTGCTATTTCTATGCTTTCCGTTCTTATGATTTTTTTGTGTCTTTAAGTTTAGGGTTTTGTATACCAGCTTCAAACAGCTAAAAATACAATATTTTAGGGTTTGGAAAATACATTTCACAGTGGTTTAGATGGTACAATGATTCTCTACACTATACTTGCTTGTTTTGTCACATAAACAGAAATTACAGGAACAATTTGAATTATAGCAACCAGGAAATGGCGGAGCGATTTAAACAATGGCTCTTGCGTCTTTAAACAATGGCTGTGAGGGATGTCTGATCAATAATATTGATTTCTTTGTCTTGTTTTTCGCTTTGAGGCTGTCAAAATCCCATCACCCACGAGCCACATCTCACCGTAATGCTGTAATGAGTATAGGGTTCAGAGTTCGTGTTGGTGGGTGGTTATATTTGCCTTATTTCACACATGCACAAGTGTGTATTAACACTCTTGTGTGAATTGTAAATGAGTATTTTTTGCATATCCCATTCTCCCTGAGACTCTCTCGGGGAGGGTCTAGTTTTCTAATAGATTGGTGCGAGTAGGGGGTAGTTTTGTCCTCGATGGCAAGGATGGTGCTACTGGTTCTCATGTTGTTAGGTGCATTATGGGTTGGCAGTAAAGGGGGTAAGTGGATTTCTTCACACGTTGGTCATTTAATGCTTTTCTATACCACCTGAGAGTTACAATTCTCTGGGTGTTGTGTGTGAGAGCGTTAATGGTTTCTGTGAAAGATTATGGTTTTCCAGTACTGTGTGGCCTGTCACATTTTTCTCTCTACCTCTCTTCTCTTTGTATCTGATGTCTGAAATCCATCACCGCTAGTCAATCCCTGTAACGTCCTGGTTTAGTCAGTGCTACCGCTGGGCCCAACGTCCTGGTGTAGTCAGTGCTACCGCTGGGCCCAACGTCCTGGTGTAGCAGTCTAGCTGAGCCCAACGTCCTGGTGTAGTCAGTGCTACCGCTGGGCCCAACGTCCTGGTGTAGTCAGTGCTACCGCTGGGCCAACGTCCTGGTGTAGACAGTGCTACCCCTGGGCCCAAGTCCTGGTGTAGTCAGTGCTACCGCTGGCCCAACGTCCTGGTGTAGTCAGTGCTACCGCTGGGCCCAACGTCCTGGTGGTACAGTGCTACCGCTGGGCCAACGTCTGGTGTAGTCAGTGCTACCACTGGGACCCACGTCCTGGTGTAGTCAGTTTTACCGCTGGGACCAACGTCCTGGTGTAGTCAGTGCTACAGCTGGGCCCAACATCCTGGTGTAGTCAGTACCGCTGGGACCAACGTCCTGGTGTAGTCAGTGTACCGCTGGGCCCAACGTCCTGGTGTAGTCAGTGCTACCGCTGGGCCCAACGTCCTGGTGTAGACAGTGCTACGTGGGCCAACGTCCTGGTGTAGTCAGTGCTTCCGCTGGGCCCAACGTCCTGGTGTAGTCAGTGCTACCGCTGGGACACGTCCTGGTGTAGTATGTCTACCGCTGGGACCGACGTCTTGGTGTAGTCAGTGCTACCGCTGGGCCCAACGTCCTGGTGTAGTCAGTGCTACCGCTGGGACCAACGTCCTGGTGTAGTCAGTGCTACCGCTGGGCCCGACGTCCTGGTGTAGTCAGTGCTACGCTGGGCCCAAATCCTGGTGTAGTCAGTGCTACCGTGGGACCAACGTCCTGGTGTAGTCAGTGCTACCGCTGGGCCCAACGTCCTGTTGTAGTCAGTGCTACGCTGGCCAACGTCCTGGTGTAGTCAGTGCTACCGCTGGGCCAACGTCCTGGTGTAGACAGTGCTACCGCTGGGCCCAACGTCCTGGTGTAGTCGGTGCTACCGCTGGGCCCAACGTCCTGGTTTAGTCAGTGCTACCGCTGGGACCAACACGTCCTGGTGTAGTCAGTGCTACCGCTGGGCCAACGTCCTGGTGTAGTCAGTGCTACGCTGGGCCCAACGTCCTGGTGTAGTCAGTGCTTCCGCTGGCCCAACGTCCTGGTGTATCATGCTACCGCCTGGGACAACGTCCTGGTGTAGTCAGTGCTACCGCTGGGACCAACGTCCTGGTGTAGTCAGTGCTACCGCTGGGCCCAACGTCTGGTGTAGTCAGTGCTACCGCTGGGACCAACGTCCTGGTGTAGTCAGTGCTCGCTGGGCCCAACGTCCTGGTGTAGTCAGTGCTACGCTGGGCCCAACGTCCTGGTGTAGTCAGTGCTACCGCTGGGACCAACGTCCTGGTGTAGTCAGTGCTACCGCTGCCCAACGTCCTGGTGTAGTCAGTGCTACCGCTGGACAACGTCCTGGTGTAGTCAGTGCTACCGCTGGGACCAACGTCCTGGGTGTCAGTGCTCCCTGGGCCCAACGTCCTGTGTAGTCAGTGCTACCCTGGGACCAACGTCCTGGTGTAGTCAGTGCTACCGCTGGCCCAACGTCCTGGTGTAGTCAGTGCTACCACTGGGACCAACGTCCTGGTGTAGTCAGTGCTACCGCTGGGACCAACGTCCTGGTGAGTCAGTGCTACCACTGGGCCCAGCGGACACACAGCTGTGGTCTCACACTTAGTGAAACAGCTTTTAATCACCTAAAGCCACAGCACCTCAGTACAGCATGGGCTCAATACTGTTTCATTAGAACAACAAACAATCCTGCTCTGCTCTCTAGTCTACACTCACCTGTGTAGTGTCCCCCTGACTCTGTCTGTCTGTTGTGGTGTGTGTGTGTGTGTGTGTGTGTGTGTGTGTGTGGTGTGTGTGTGTGTGTTGGGTGGTGGTGTGTGTGTGTGTGTGTGTGTGTGTGTGTGTGTGTGTGTGTGTGGTGTGTGTGTGTGTGTGTGTGTGTGTGTTGTGTGTGTGTGTGAGCATGCTTTTGCGGCACAGTCGATAGCGCGCCGGACTCCGGGCTGAGAAGTCGAGGGTTCGAGACCTGCTCCCTACCTGTTTCATTACAGTATTGTGATAATCATCTGTAGGTAGATAGTGTTGTGATAACATCTGTAGGTAGATAAAGTGTTATGATAATCTGTAGGTAGATAGTGTTGTGATAATCATCTGTAGGTAGATAGTGTTGTGATAATCATCTGTAGGTAGATAAAGTGTTGTGATAATCATCTGTAGGTAGATAGTGTTGTGATAATCATCTGTAGGTAGATAGTGTTGTGATATCTTCTGTAGG
Organism: Salvelinus sp. IW2-2015; assembly: GCF_002910315.2. Lineage (NCBI taxonomy): Eukaryota > Metazoa > Chordata > Actinopteri > Salmoniformes > Salmonidae > Salvelinus > Salvelinus sp. IW2-2015. The sequence continues at coordinate 34,615,111 of NC_036862.1, forward strand.
TAGATAATGTTGTGATAATCATCTGTAGGTAGATAGTGTCGTGATAATCATCTGTAGGTAGATAAGTATTGTGATAATCATCTGTAGGTAGATAAAGTGTTGTGATAATCATCTGTAGGTAGATAAAGTATTTGATAATCATCTGTAGGTAGATAGTGTTGTGATAATCATCTGTAGGTAGATAAAGTGTTGTGATAATCATCTGTAGATACACAAAGCCACACACACTACCACTTATGCATTTACAGAACATGCCAACCCAGTCGTAGGCATAGTCATGAGAATAGCATTTGATAATCATGACTCGCTACTCATTTACCCTCACACTAACAATCTGCGCCACTACACATGCTGAAACACACAAGCCAACAAACCCAGGCATATACAGTACACAGACATACGCTCACAGACTCCCCACACAACCTCGGAGTCAGTCTACGACATGAGGGATTTTATCCAAATAAATGTTTCCACTTATTGTGACATGGGCCTCTCAAACACAGAGACACAGAGACACAGAACCCCAGGGGTACGCTGATTATTGGATTCCACCATTGATCTCTCTTTCTGCCTAGCCCTTCTGACCTCCTTTGTTATGCTTTGTATTCTTTCTCTCATTCTCTCTTTCTTTCCTTCTCTCTTCTCCAACTCTCTCCTCTCTCTTCTCTCATTTATCTATCTTGTTCCTCTCTCGTGCTCTCTCTCCCTCTCTCTGCCGGTCTCTGGCTCCCTGCAGGATGGTGAATGTTGGAGGCACTTTGAGTGAGTTTCTCCATAATTTCCTACTTGATCCTCATATTCACTAGTCAGTGACAGCACTGGGATATGAAATGGAAAATGAGAAGGTGTGTGGAGGTTGGGGGGTTAGAGGGAGGGCAGTGTGTGTAAGGTTCGGGGGTAGAGAGGGAGGGAGGTAGGTGTGTGAAAGGTTGGGGGTAGAGAGGGAGGGAGGGAGGTTGTGAAAGGTTGGGGGTAGAGAGGGAGGGAAGTAGATGTTTGTGAGTTTGGGTTGGGAGGGAGGGAGGTTGTGAGGCTGGTGTTGGGAGGGAGGGAGGTGTTTGTCAGTAAGCATGCTTGTGTGTGTGAGTCAATGAGGATGCGTGTGTGTGTGAGTCAATGAGGATGCATGTGTGGGTGTGTGTGTTGAGTCAATGAGGATGCGTGTGTGTGTGTGTGTGTGTGTGTGTGGTGTGTGTGTGTGTGTGTGTGTGTGTGTGTGTGTGTGTGTGTGTGTGTGTGGTGTGTGTGTGTGTGTGTGTGTGTGTGTGTGTGTGTGTGGTGTGTGTGTTGTGTGTGTGTGTGTGTGTGCGAGTCAATGAGAATGCATGTGTGTGTGTGAGTCAATGAGGATGTGTGTGTGTGTGAGTCAAGGAGGATGTGTGTGTGTGTGTGTGTGTGTGCGAGTCAATGAGAATGCATGTGTGTGTGTGTGTGTGTGAGTCAATGAGGGATGTGTGTGTGTGTGTGGTGTATGTGATCGATGAGGATTTGTGTGTGTACGTGAGTCGATGAGGATGTGTGTGTGTGTGTGTGAATCGATGAGGATGTTTGTGTGTATATGTGAGTCGATGAGGATGTGTGTGTGTGTATGTGAGTCAATGAGGATGTGTGTGTGTGTGTGTGTATGTGAGTCAATGAGGATGTGCGTGTGTGTGTGTGTGTGTGTGTGTGTGTGTGTGTGTGTGTGTGTGTGTGTGTGTGTGTGTGTGTGTGTGTGTGTGTGTGTGTGTGTGTGTGTGTGTGTGTGTGTGTGTGTGTGTGTGTGTGTGTGTGGTGAGAGTCAATGAGGATGTGTGTGTGTGTATGTGAGTCAATGAGGATGTGTGTGTGTATGTGAGTCGATGAGGATGTGTGTGTATGTGAGTCAATGAGGATGTGTGTGTGTGTGTGTGTGTGTGTGAGAGTCAATGTGGATGCTTGTGTGGTGTGTGTGTATGTGAGTCAATGAGGATGTGTGGTGTGTGTGTGTGTGTGTGTGTGTGTGTGTTTTGTGTGTGAGAGAGAGAGTCAATGAGGATTGTGTGTGTGTATGTGAGTCAATGAGGATGTGTGTGTATGTCAGTCAATGAGAGATGTGTGTGTGTGTATGTGAGTCGATGAGGTGTGTGTATGTGAGTCAATGAAGGATGTGTGTGTGTGTATGTGAGTCAATGAGGATGTGTGTGTGTGTATGTGAGTCAATGAGGATGTGTTGTGTGAGAGGAGAGTCAATGAGGATGTGTGTGTGTGTGTATGTGAGTCAATTGAGGATGTGTGTGGGTGTGTATGTGAGTCGATTAGGATGTGGTGTGTGTATGTGAGTCGATGAGGATGTGTGTGTATGTGAGTCGATGAGGATGTGTGTGTATGTGAGTCAATGATGTTGTGTGTATACGTGAGTCAATGAAGATGTGTGTGTGTGTGTGTGTTTATGTGAGTCAATGAGGATGTGTGTGTGTGTGTGAGTCAATGAGGATGTGTGTGTGTATACGTGAGTCAATGAGGATGTGTGTGTGTGTGTGTGTGTGTTTGTGAGTCAATGAGATGGTGTGTGTGTGTGTGTGTGTATGTGAGTCAATGAGGATGTGTGTGTGTGTGTGTGTGTGTGTGTGTGTGTGTGTGTGTGTGTGTGTGTGTGTGTGTGTGTGTGTGTGTGTGTGTGTGTGTGTGTGTGTGTGTGTGTGTGTGTGTGTGTGTGTGTGTGTGTGTGTGTGTGTGTGTGTGTGTGTGTGTGTGAGGAATCATGAGGATGTGTGTGGTGTGTGTATGTGAGTCAGATGGAGGATGTGTGTGTGTGTGTGTATGTGAGTCAATGAGGATGTGTGTGTGTGTATGTGAGTCAATGAGGATGTGTGTGTGTATGTGAGTCAATGAGGATGTGTGTGTGTGTATGTGAGTCAATGAGGATGTGTGTGTGTGTGTGTATGTGAGTCAATGAGGATGTGTGTGTGTATTTTCATTTGTCAGATAGAGAGTTATGAAGTGGGCTGAGAGACTATGTATGAAATGATGCTGTTCTAGTGCTTAAATGTTTCCTGCTGATTTTTTTTCCTGTCAATAGTCTAATAATTACCACCATGGCAACGGAAAAAAAGAGAGTGTGTGTATGTGTGGGAGTGTGTGGCGAGGTTGAGAGTTGGGAATTTAGCTACACTGACAGACAGACTTCGTTTGTGTGTGTGGAATGCTCAGCCATAACGAGGAATGTACCACAGAATGGTAATTGCGAAGCTACTCACAGAAAGGCTTCATAAGCCCAATTTTAGAGACTAAAACTAAAACGTTCAGTCCATCCTTCAGTTGCTGATAAGTCACACAATTCTTTATATTAATATAATATAATCCACTACTCTGTATGGTCACGGTGAGTGAGGCTTTTTTAAACTGATGAAAGTTTGTTTCTACCTGCAGGTTGGGTCTGATATGAATATATTACTCCACATACACTGAGTGTACAAAACATTATGAACACGTGGTCTTTCTATTACAATCCACTTCAATCAGTGTAGCTGAAGGAGAGGAGACAGGTTAAAGAAGGATTTTTAAGCTTTGAGACATTTGAGACATGGATTGTGTATGTGTGCCATTTAGATTTAAGTGCCTTTGAACGGGGTATGGCAGTAGGTGCCAGGCGCACCGGCTTGAGTGTGGCAAGAACTGCAATGCCGCTGGGTTTTTAACGCTCAACAATTTCCCGTGTGAATCAAGAATGGTCCACCACCCATAGGACATCAAGCCAACTTGACACAACTGTGGGAAGCATTGGAGTCAACATGGGCCAGCATCCCTGGTGAACGCAACTCAATATTAGAAATGTGTTGGAAATGTTTTGTACACTGTACATGTTGTTATGTTAAATGAAACTATGAGGGGAGTGGAATGGAGACCTGCCAGTTATGTATATCTGTAGCTTGAGTCCATTTTAGGCAGTTTGCACCAGGGCGAGTTATGAGGCTGTTGAAGTACAAGAATGATCTACATTTGGAGGATTTAGGCGATTGTTGGACTTTCCTTTGGATCTTCCATTTTATTGTCATACAAATGTTAAAGCAGCTGCTACATGCAAAGTTTTGGGAACTTTCCCAGAAAAGTTTTTATAGACCCTTCCTGGTGGGTAACCAAGCCTAGACCCTCAACAGATAAACAGTACTTCATGTGTTCACAGGGGGTTGCCATGGCGAAAGTCACCAGCAGGGGATGATACTAAGTGCCGTCATTTGTTTCGGCTAATTGTTACAGAATGATCGCCCAGGGGAATTAGCAACAGGATCTAAGTGTTTCCTTAATTAGCCACACAGAGAACACATTTGATAGGACCCGTGTTTGCTTGTTCGTTAGCATAGAAGACCATCTGTCCATCTGCTTGATGGTGGCAGTCTGGGATTCCATGTGGTGGTGCTGGTATTCTAACACCACCACTGACAATTCATAACGAATGTTTCCAATAAGACTCCACAATGTAGCCAGGCAGGGCTGAGTTGATTTCAGTTCAAATGATTTCAAACATTTGGGGGGAACCTGTGTCCTGAGGCTGGTTGGCTACTGTGTGTAATGAACAAATGAACAGTGACTGGAATGGCCCAGAGACAGGGGAAAGGAACAGTAGTGGAGATAATTGAGGAGAAAATGGCAATGTAACATTTAATTGGGAGGCTGGAGGGTGAGAAAGTAAGAACAGTGTCCTTTAGCTAATTGGTCTGTTTCAGACTGTTTCCTGTATTTGGTTGGCTGTTTGGGAGAGCTGCAGAGCTGGAGTAAATACCCTGATTTAAATGCCAAGTGTTTGATGTAAATTTGAAGCCTTGAAGAAAAAAGAATAACAGCATTTAAAAGGTTTTGTCATTGTGTGGAGGTAGAAGTCTAGCTAAAGTAACGAGGAATAGCATGTTGAACAGAAGTGAAAAGTGGGGCATCCAATCTTCGGTTGAGTGGCTTCATGTTCAAAAGGACTTTAATAAGGAAACTGACACAAGGTTTGGTCGTATTGACACTGGCATTTCATTACTGAAGGAAATGTTCAGAGATAAGTCCTAATTCTATTCTAATTCTGTAGGGATATTAGGTGTAACAGAAAAGGTAGTGAGAAAGTCTGACAGTAGAGGTGTAAGGGCTGCTTCTCATTTGTGTCATGGATGAAACTTTACCAGGATGGCCAAGAGTCTGTCTATTTGAAGTATAATTGAGACTATGAGCTTGACTGAATACACTGGTTCATCATGACAATATAATTAGAGGTATGAAATCCTATCATCATAAGTGTCCATAATTATAATACATTAGGCTATACCATTTATCTGATCATTTCCATAAGAAATCCTATCATCATAAGTTTCCATATTATAATTAATTAGGCTATACTATTTATCTGATCATTACCGTATGTATCTGATTAATACGGACCCCCCATCCCGGATCCGGGATCATCCTCATCAAAAAAGCTGACTAGCATAGCCTAGCCTAGCGCAACAGGGATATCATATAATATAATTTCATGAAATCACAAGTCCAATACAGCAAATGAAAGATAAACATCTTGTGAATCCAGCCATCATTTCCGATTTTTAAAATGTTTTACAGCGAAAACACAATATATATTTATATTAGCTCACCACAATAGCCAAACACACAACGCCATTTTTTCACCGCTAACATAGCTTTCACAAAACCCACAAATAGAGATAAAATGAATCACTAACCTTTGAACAACTTCATCAGATGACAGTCTTATAACACCATGTTATACAATACATTTATGTTTTGTTCGAAAATGTGCATATTTATAGCTACAAATCCTGGTTTTACATTGTGAATACGTCGCCATAATGCACCAAATTGTCCGGAGAAATTTTCACGTAATCTAACCAAAAAACGAATCATAAACTTTACTAAAAAATACATGTTGTACAGCAAATGAAATATACACTGGTTCTTAATGCAACCGCTGTGTTAGATTTAAAAAAATAACAAGTGGACAAAGTACAGCATGCAATATTGTGAGACAGCGCCTACCAATTCTCCGCCTTGTTGGAGCCAACATATACCACAAAAATACGAAATAACATCATAAATATTCTCTTACCCCTGATCTTCCATCAGAATGTAGTGCAAGGAGTCCTAGTTCCACAATAAATCATTGTTTTGTTTTAGAATGTCCATTTCTTCTGTCGAATTAGCAACTTTGGCTAGCCATGTAGAGCGCACATGTCCAAGAACTCTTGGCACATGGAATGAAAAATTCCAAAATTCACAATAAACGTCGAATAAACTGGTCAAACTCGGTTGAAAATCCATCTTTATTATGTTTTTCTCATATGTATCCAATAAAGTCCGAGCCGGAGCATTTCGTCGTGTATACCTAACGCATTTCAGAAGACAATGTGGGGTTCCCTGGTGCGCAGTTGAATACTGCCAAWAGGGCGGACCTGTCACTCCAAAAGCTCTCATTCGGTCTCACATCAAGCTAGACACCCCATTCAACATTCTACTGCCTGTTGACATCTAGTGGAAGGCGTATGAAGTGCATACAGATCCATAAATATAAGGCAATTGAATAGGCAAGCCCTGACACAGAGCCCCACTTTCAGAATTTTCACTTCCTGTTTGGAAGTTTGCTGCCAAATGAGTTCTGTTTTACTCACAGATATAATTTAAAAAGTTTTAGAAACTTCAGAGTGTTTTTTATCCAATAGTAATAATAATATGCATATTGTATGATCTAGAACAGAGTACGAGGCCGTTTAATTTGGGCACGATTTTTTCCCAAAGTGAAAACAGCGTCCCCTATTTCCAATTAAAAGACTAACTCTTGACTGTCTGAATTTGGCACAAAATGAAACAAGATGCATATTTCTCACAGTATGAGACATAATTTTATTTGTTAATTTTCATGAACCACTGGCATACATTATAATTGCTCTTTCACACTATCAGTGTGTAGCGTGGTTCGTTCTGCGTTGTGTGTTTTCAATTAGGACGCTGCCACAACTGACGGTCTGCTCGTTGAACTCTTTTTATTTGCCCTGCACACGGAAGAAGCCACACAACACGTTACCCTTGGCGCAGTCACAGCTCCGGCACCTTGCTAGCCGAGGTCAGGCAAAAGAGAGCGCCAAAAGGAATTAACAGGTGCTGCGTGCACACACTCGCTGCCAAACAGCATATACAAGTAAAACTATACAGAACATAATTCTGAAAAATAAAAGACATACCTGCACACGAAGAGACAACACACACGTTACCCTTGGCGCAGTCACAGCTCTCCGGCACCTGCGCGAGCACATGGACACTCACTCAACCACTGTCACAAGTACTCAGAAGTTACAACAGATACCCCAGTCAGTGAGCTATGTGAAACTTGTTAACATAAATTCCTACACTGTCACACTATAACAAACGTATGGTTGCAAAACAGTACATTGTATAACCTTATGACGGTTTTATATTAAACAGTTTCGGAGCCAAGGACAACATACCTTGCTAGCCGAGGGTCAGGCAAAGAGAAGATAAACTGGTATGGGAATACAGATAACCCGCGATGGGCCAAACCAAAATATACAAAACTTTTACAATCACTTTTATGTTACAATATTGGTATGAAAAAGTGTTTGTACACCAAATAAAAACATTAGCTATGCAGCTGTAATTAAATAAAAAAATACACTGAATTATTATTATTATTATCAAATTATTAACATCCCCTCTTGACCTGGCCTATTTGAATTGGTCCTTGTGTGCAATTTGGTGCGTAATCTAGGGGAACAACATCACACTGCTACAAGTGCATCACTCACTTTATGTTTCTTCCTTTCTGGATCTCACGTCTCTCTCTCTCTCTCTCTCTCTCTCTCTCTCTTTCTTTCTTTCCCTTTCTTTGTCTACCCTATTCTTACTACTCTCTCTCTCTATGCATCGGTTCCAGCCTCTTTCATTATGTCTTGGTGAGTCTCTGCCTCTCCATGGCCCTGTGCTACCTATCCATCTGTGGAGTGTCATGCCTGTCGTTGCTCCTCCTCTCTGGATATCAAAGACCTTTTGACTTTGATTAAACTGTCTAGTTAAACATGACACTTTCACCTTCCATGTCCTGCATGCCTCAACAGAAACAAGGGCATCTATCTCTTTCACACTCTTCTCCCCTCTGTCAACCACTATCTATCTGTTTCACGCCCTTATCTCTCTCTTCCTGTCTCCCTTCCCTTCTTTTTTCTCCTATTTCTCCTATTCAGATTGGCTGGTATTCCTGTGTGGCCGGTTGGTGGTGCCTGGAGTGTGTTATCAGAGGGCTGCAGCAGCAAAAGTGGTGCTGGCTGATATTAGCTTGGCAGTTCAAAGCGGCTGTGGGCACCATGGGGACCGTTCCCACCTGCCAGGCCAAAGCATGTAGCATATCTAATCAGACACACTAGGATCATTAGCACAGCGGAACAGGCAAACCGACAGGGCCAGAGCTCAGTTCTCACTCACATGCGCACGCACGCACGCACGCAAACACACACACACACACACACACAAACACCTCTCTCTCTCTCCAACTCTACATACACTTTATATACAAAAGTATGGGGATACCCCTTCAAATTAGTGGATTGAGCTATTTTAGCTACAGCTGTTGTTGATAGGCACAGTTGAAGTTGGAGGTTTACATATGTAACGGATGTGAAATGGCTAGCTAGTTAGCGGGTACGCGCTAGTAGCGTTTCAATCAGTTACGTCACTTGCTCTGAAACCTATAAGTAGTGTTGCCCCTTGCTCTGCAAGGGCCGCGGCTTTTGTGGAGCGATGGGTAACGACGCTTCGTGGGTGTCAGTTGTTGATGTGTGCAGAGGGTCCCTGGTTCGCGCCCGTGTCGGGGCGAGGGGACGGTTTAAAGTTATACTGTTACATTGATGCTGTTGACCCGGATCACTGGTTGCTGCGGAAAAGGAGGAGGTTGAAAGGGGGGTGAGTGTAACGGATGTGAAATGGCTAGCTAGTTAGCGGGTACGCGCTAGTAGCGTTTCAATCAGTTACGTCACTTGCTCTGAAACCTATAAGTAGTGTTGCCCCTTGCTCTGCAAGGGCCGCGGCTTTTGTGGAGCGATGGGTAACGACGCTTCGTGGGTGTCAGTTGTTGATGTGTGCAGAGGGTCCCTGGTTCGCGCCCGTGTCGGGGCGAGGGGACGGTTTAAAGTTATACTGTTACACATACACCTTAGCCAAATACCTTTAAACTCAGTTTTTCACAATTCCTGACATTTAATCCTAGTAAAGAATCCCTGTTTTAGGTCAGTTAGGATCACTACTTTATTTTAAGAATGTGAAATGTCAGAATAAAAGTAAAGAGAATGATTTATTTCAGCTTTTATTTATTTCATCACATTCCCAGTGGGTCAGAAGTTTACATTCACTCAATTAGTATTGGTAGCATTGCCTTATTTTTTTTAAACTTGGGTCAAACGTTTCAAGTAGCCTTCCACAAGCTTCCAACAATAAGTTGGGTGAATATTGGCCAATTCCTCCTGACAGAGCTGGTGTAACTCAGTCAGGTTTTTAGGCCTCCTTGCTCGCACACGCTTTTTCAGTTCTGCCCACAAATTGTCTATTGGATTGAGGTCAGGGCTTTGTGATGGCCACTCCAATACCTTGACTTTGCTGTCCTTTAGCCATTTTGCTACAACTTTGGAAGTATTCTTGGGGTCATTGTCCATTTGGAAGACCAATTTGCGACCAAGCTTTAACTTCCTGACTGATGGCTTGAGATGTTGCTTCAATATATCCACATAATTTTCCTCCTCATGATGCCATCTATTTTGTGAAGTGCACCCGCCCTTCCTGCAGCAAAGCACCCCCACAACATGTTGCTGCCACCCCCGTGCTTCACGGTTGGGATGGTATTCTTCGGCTTGCAAGCATCCCCCTTTTTCCTCCAAACATAATGATGGTCATTATGGCCAAACAGTTCTATTTTTGTTTCATCAGACCAGAGGACATTTCTCCAAAAAGTACAATCTTTGTCCCCATGTGTAGTTGCAAACCGTAGTCTGGCTTTTTTATGGCGGTTTTGGAGCAGTGGCTTCATCCTTGCTGAGCGGCCTTTCAGGTTATGTCGATATAGGACTCGTTTTACTGTGGACATAGATACTTTTGTGCCTGTTTCCTCCAGCATCTTCACAAGGTCCTTTGCTGTTGTTCTGGGATTGATTTGCTCTTTTCGCACCAAAGTACGTTAATCTCTAGGAGACAGAACGCGTCTCCTTCCTGAGCGGTATGATGACTGCGTACAGATGAATGTGGTTCCTTCAGGCGTTTGAAAATCGCTCCCATGGGTGAACCAGACTTGGCTCTGAAGTCTTGGCTCATTTCTTTTGATTTTCCTATGATGTAAAGCAAAGAGGCACTGATTTTGAAGGTAGGCCTTGAAATACATCCACAGGTACACCTCCATTTGACTCAAATGATGTCAATTATCCTATCAGAAGCTTCTAAAGCCATGACATCATTTTCTGGAATATTCCAAGCTGTTTAAAGGCACAGTCAATTTAGTGTATGTAAACTTCTGACCCACTGGAATTGTGATACAGTGAATTATAAGTGAAATAATCTGTCTGTAAACAACTGCTGGAAAGATGACTTGTGTCATACACAAAGTAGATGTCGTAACCGATTTGCCAAAACTATAGTTTGTTAACAAGAAATTTGTGGAGTGGTTGAAAAATGAGTTATAATGACTCCAACCCAATTGTATTTAAACTTCCGACTCCAACTGTATATATATATAACTCGTTTACACACACACAATATTCAATTGTGAAGGCTTTCCACTAGATGTTGGAAGATTACTGCGGGGACATGCTTCCATTAATTAAGCCAGAAGAGCATTGGTGAGGTCGCGCACTGATGTTGGCCGATTATTAGAACTGGCTCGCAGTCAGTGTTCCATTTCATACCAAAGGTTTTCAATGGGGTTAAGTTCAGGGCTCTGTGCAGGCCAGTCAAGTTCTGACTTGCCAAAACTATAGTTTGTTAACAAGAAATTTGGGGAATGGTTGAAAAACGAGTTTTAATGACTCTAACCTAAGTGTATGTAAACTTCCGACTTCAACTTTATATAAAATCAAGCACACATCCATGAAATCTCCATATACAAACATTGGCAGTAGAATGGCCGTACTGAAGAGCTCAGTGACATTCAACATGGAAACGTCATAGGATGCCATATTTCCAACAAGCTTGTTAGTCAAATTTCTGCCCTGCTAGAGCTTCCCCGGTCAACTGTAAGTGCTGTTATTGTGAAGTGGAAACATCGAGGAGCAACAACTGCTCAGCCGCGAAGTCGTAGGCCACACAAGCTCACAGAATGGGACCGCTGAGTGCTGAAGCGCTAACTACCGAGTTCCAAACTGCCTCTGGAAGCATTGTCACCACAATAACTATTCATCGGGAACTTCATGAAATGGCCGAGCAACCGCACATAAGCCTAATATCACCATGCACAATGCCAAGCGTCGGCTTGAGGGGTGTAAAGCTTGCCACCATTGGACTCTGGAGCAGTGGAAACACTTTCTTTGGAGTGATGAATCAAGCTTCACCGTCTGGGTTTGGCAGATGTCAGGAGAATGCTACCTGCCTGAATGCATAGTGCACTGTAAAGTTTGGTGGAGGAGGAATAATAGTCTGGGGCTGTTTTTCATTGTTCAGGCCCCTTAGTTCCAGTGAAGGGAAATATTAATGCTACAGCATACAATGACAATCTAGATGATTCTGTGTTTCCAACTTTGTGGCAACAGTTTGGGGAAGGCCCTTTCCTGTTTCAGCATGGCAATGCCCCTGTGCACAAAGTGGGGCCCATACAGATATGGTTTGTCGAGAACGGTGTCTGAGAACTTGACTGGCCTGCACAGACCTTTGGGATGAATTGGAACGCTGACTGCAAGCCAGGCCTAATAATCGCCCAACTTCATTGCCCAAGCTCACCAATGCTCTTGTGGCTGAATGGAAGCAAGTCTCTGCAGCAATGGTCCAACAACTAGTGGAAAGCCTTCCCAGAAGAGTGGAGGCTGTTATAGCAGCAAAGGTGGACCAACTCCATATTAATGCCCATGTTTTTTGAATGAGATGTTCGACGAGCAGGTGTCCAAATACTTTTGGTCATGTAGTGTATGTCTCGCTCTCCCAATATAGACTCTCTCCATTGCTCTCTCTCTCTCTTTGTATTACGTATGAGGAGAGAGGAGGAAACCTGTCCATCCAGACCTGACTTGGTTCAACATCATATTATCTCTGATGTGCTCCTGTTTGCCTTGGCTCAAACCACAGAACTACAAGCTTTGCACAACACTCACACATGCTGGGTAAATGGCTGTCTCTTCCCAGTGCCACTGTGTCTCTGACACAACCCATCATGGGTGGAGAGCCATGAGACTGGTAAGCAAGACTGGCTACATGGTGTCTCTTTTTTGTCTTCTGAAGAAAACTTGAAACTCTTGACATGCAGCCAATTTTTGTGCGACTAGAAAAACCTGCAAGCTATCTGCTTCATGAAGTACTGTGGGATGATTTTCTTCACTGTTTGATGTTGATGACAATAGTCAACCATCAGGTGGTATGGGATTTGTTGTGAATAAGCTTAAATTAAAAACACATGTTGTCTACGCCAACTCCCAATGACTGATGTTTGTATCTGGGATCTGGGATCTGAGACAGAAGAAAACATTCTCAAACACTGATAATTGAATTATTTGTTTCAATGGAATAGAAAAGAAGAGAAGAAAGGTGGGCCTGGATTCGCCGTACTCCGCAGTGCTCTGAAAGGTGGGCCTGGTATATCCGCACTCGGCAGTGCTCTGAAAGGTGGGCCTGGTATATCCGCACTCGGCAGTGCTCTGGAAAGTGGGCTGGAATCGCCGTACTCCGCAGTGCTCTGAAAGGTGGCCTGGTATCGCCGTACTCCGCAGTGCTCTGAAAGGTGGGCCTGGTATATCCGCACTCGGCACAGTGCTCTGAAAGGTGGCCTGGTATATCCGCACTCGGCAGTGCTCTGAAAGGTGGCCTGGATCGCCGTACTCCGCAGTGCTCTGAAAGGTGGGCCTGGTATATCGCACTCGGCAGTGCTCTGAAAGGTGGGCCTGGTATATCCGCACTCGCAGTGCTCTGAAAGGTGGGCCTGGTATATCGCGTACTCCGCAGTGCTCTGAAAGGTGGCCTGGTATATCCCACTCGGCAGTGCTCTGAAAGGTGGGCCTGGTATATCCGCACTCGGCAGTGCTCTGAAAGGTGGGCCTGGTACTCTGCACTCGGCAGTGCTCTGAAAGGTGGGCCTGGTAATCTGCCACTCGGCAGTGCTCTGAAAGGTGGGCCTGGTATCGCCGTACTCGGCAGTGCTCTGAAAGTGGGCCTGGTATATCCGCACTCGGCAGTGCTCTGAAAGGTGGGCCTGGTATCTCCGCACTCGGCAGTGCTCTGAAAGGTGGGCCTGGTATATCTGCACTCGGCAGTGCTCTGAAAGGTGGCCTGATATCGCCGTACTCGCAGTGCTCTGAAAGGTGGGCCTGGTATCTCCGCACTCGCACTGCTCTGAAATGGGCCTGGTATATCCCACTCGGCAGTGCTCTGAAAGGTGGCCTGGTATATCCGCACTCGGCAGTGCTCTGAAAGGTGGCCTGAATCGCGTACTCCGCCGTGCTCTGAAAGGTGGGCCTGGTATATCCGCACTCGGCAGTGCTCTGAAAGGTGGCTGTATATCTGCACTCGCAGTGCTCTGAAAGGTGGGCCTGGTATATCTGCACTCGGCAGTGCTCTGAAAGGTGGGCCTGGTATACTGCACTCGGCAGTGCTCTGAAAGGTGGGCCTGGTATATCCACTCGGCAGTGCTCTGAAAGGTGGGCCTGGTATATCCTCACTCGGCAGTGCTCTGAAGGTGGGCCTGGTATACTGCACTCGCGCAGTGCTCTGAAAGGTGGCCTGGTATATCCGCACTTGGCAGTGCTCTGAAAGGTGGGCCTGGTATATCCGCACTCGGCAGTGCTCTGAAAGGTGGGCCTGGTACTCTGCCACTCGGCAGTGCTCTGAAAGGTGGGCCTGGTATATCTGCACTCGGCAGTGCTCTGAAAGGTGGGCCTGGTATCGCCGTACTCGCAGTGCTCTGAAAGGTGGGCCTGGTATCTCCGCACTCGGCAGTGCTCTGAAAGGTGGCCTGGTATATCCGCACTCGGCAGTGCTCTGAAAGGTGGGCCTGGTATCTCCGCACTCGGCAGTGCTCTGAAAGGTGGGCCTGTATATCTGCACTCGGCAGTGCTCTAAAGGTGGCCTGTATCGCGTACTCGCAGTGCTCTGAAAGGTGGCCTGGTATCTCCCACTCGGCACTGCTCTGAAAGGTGGGCCTGGTATATCCGCACTCGGCAGTGCTCTGAAAGGTGGCCTGGTATATCCGCACTCGCAGTGCTCTGAAAGTGGGCCTGAATCGCCGTACTCCGCCGTGCTCTGAAAGGTGGGCCTGGTATATCCGCACTCGGCAGTGCTCTGAAAGGTGGCTGGTATATCTGCACTCGGCAGTGCTCTGAAAGGTGGGCCTGGTATATCTCACTCGGCAGTGCTCTGAAAGGTGGGCCTGTATATCTGCACTCGGCAGTGCTCTGAAAGGTGGGCCTGGTATATCCCACTCGGCAGTGCTCTGAAAGGTGGGCCTGGTATATCCTCACTCGGCAGTGCTCTGAAGGTGGGCCTGGTAGTATCTGCACTCGGCAGTGCTCTGAAAGGTGGCCTGGTATATCCGCACTGGCGCAGTGCTCTGAAAGGTGGGCCTGGTATATCCGCACTCGGCAGCTGCTCTGGAAAGGTGGGCCTGGTACTTCTGCACTCGGCAGTGCTCTGTAAGGTGGGCCTGGTATCGCCGTACTCGGCAGTGCTCTGAAAGGTGGACCTGCTATCTCCCACTTGGCAGTGCTCTGAAAGGTGGGCCTGGTATCTCCACACTCGGTAGTGCTCTGAAAGGTGGACCTGGTATCCCCGCACTCGGCACTGCTCCAAAGACCCCCTCTCTTCACATAGCCTCTCCTCCCACTGAAACTTCAGACTTGATTCGATTGGAGATCCTCAGCATTTTGCGAATCGCCAGCTTTCCTGGGGCCTAGTTAGCCTTTACTGCTGACTGTTGTCTTCACCTGACCTACTCCAGTCATTCTAAATTAAAATCCCCTGCGTCACGCCACAAGCAGAAACCTCCTGGATCCAACAAAAGGACGAGCGGCGACTTCCACAAACACGCCTGACGAAACGGAAGGGGCTGAGGTCGCTTGATAACGTTTTTAGGAGCGGTGAGGAAATGCAGATGTAGAACAATTACACCTCTCGGACGATAATGAATTGTGACGAAGTGGAGAGAGTTGGGTTATTGTGCTTGTCAGTAAGCCTTTGTGTTGACAACAGGAAAGATGAAACAACCGCAGATCAAGTGTGGCCCTAGTACTCCTCTCTAACACTCTCTGTTTCTCCATCAGTAACGGAACCTCAAAGTCAAAGTAGAGACCTCCCAGCTAACAAAGAAGAGAGCTGTATGTACGTATTCTGTATTCACAGTCACACCCTAACCATCAGTTACTGCAGTAGCATACTTTACTCTGAAAGCAAAGAACTACTTGTTGCAGCCCATACACTATGAGCCAATTAACTACCATTTCAACCCTTTCTGCAAACACAGCATAAGTTAAATAAACTTGTGTCTGTACACTAGAGATAGGTGTTCTGTGCACTCTGCATACCCAACCTATTTTAATGCAGTCACGCATGACCTAAGGAAGTCACTCATAATTAACACTAGAGTCAGACAGAACCTGACACAGTCATACACCCTGACTCAACACTTCCTGATTTCACTCATACTGTACGTGAGCTCAAAGAAACTCAAATACTGCTGCGTCCAGTGTCCTACTTTAGTAGTCTACTATGCTGTTCCAATGACACACAGGCAGAGGTCATTCCATAAATGGAGAGAGTAACAACTGAGGGGATTGTTCAGTGGGTGCAATATTTAACATTGCCCTTACAAAAAAAGATTGCAGTTTTGAAACTGCAGTAAAAGTGCAGTAACTGAAATCGAGAGTGGTATTTTGGACTCAGTAATTGCAGAATAACTGCAGTGTACTGCATTTGAACTGCAAATATACTGCCTCCAACTGCAATTACATTACAAAATTACTGCAGTTAAAAAAACACAGTGTTATTTTGAACACAGCATTTGCTGCATACTGCAGTTATACTGCACTCTGACTGCAATCTTTTTTCACAGGGGGAAAATGTATAGAGTTGATGTGATTGCTTATTACATGCTAGTAAAGGACATCACGCTGCTTGCTTAGCAAGTACCACTTCCTCCCAATACGGCCCATACCTGGCGTGAAAGTCATAGAATTAAATGTGCCTTAATACTAAGTCAATAATAACACAGAATCATAATGTGTACCAGTAAGTAATATGCTATTCATTTATCTGAACGTTGATAGTACGATCTGTGTGCTCTGTTGATGTCTGATCTGAGTTTGATTAGTTATACCGAGGATTTCCTACAGGGGCGCATGGGGCTTCCCAGCTCATTCATTTCAAGTGACTTGAACCCGAAGCTATATCTCTGTGTGATTTATTTCTATATTTCCTCCATTTCAGGTATGAATGCGATTTAGAATGTATTTGTTCATGTCAAATGTTACAGATGTTACTGTGTAATATTTGAGTTTCTTTGAGCTCACGTACAGTATGAGTGAAATCAGGAAGTGTTGAGTCAGGGTGTATGACTGTGTCAGGTTCTGTCTGACTTTATCTTGGCCAGGTCACAGTTGCAAATGAGAACTTGTTCTCAACTAGCCTACCTGGTTAAATAAAGGTTAAATAAAAAATAAAAAATAAAACTGTGTTAGTCAGTAGCAAATATGTTTTAAAACAATATAAATGTGTTATTTGTATGTTTACATCCCTTGGAAATGAGCAATTAGCCGGTTTGCTAGCTAACCTGCTAGAAGGCTGCTCACCTGCATTTTGTGATCAGAGCGTGCCCAAGAGAGACCATGCGCACAGTGTGTGTGTGTGTGTGTGTGTGTGTGTGTGTGTGTGTGTGTGCGTGCGTGCGTGCGTGCGTGCGTGCGTGCGTGCGTGTGTGTGTGCAAAAGAGGTTAATAACAGGCCTCGGGTAATGAGTCTCCATTTTGAACAAAAAGTAAGCAAAAATGACCACAGTCATCAAGCTAGGTAAGAGGTCATTATAAAAAATAAAAAAAGTGATTAATAAGACTGAACTAGATCAAAGGTAATTACATTATAAATATTGTGCTGTGCCTTTAACTAATAGACTAACAAATGAATAACTCTTGAAAAAATACAAAAACTTTTGATTGTCTTTATTAAGACATCCTCTATATCAAATTTCAGCCAGACCACCCAGCCAGCCCGAGCCGCCTGCAAGTCCAACCCACACCAGTCTAGTCAATAACTCAACTCTCTCCCTACACAATTTCATTCCCAGTTCACATTTAACATTTTTTAAGGTTTGGAAACAACATAAAAACACACAAATCCTTAAATATACATGTACATTAACACACATAAAACAGCAAATCCTCCATATAATTAATCTCAAAGGACGAATAGTACCGTAGAGCTCTTTTTACTTGGGTCACCCCGTCCTGCCCCTAGGGGTCAACCCATCCTGCCCCTAGTGGTCCATCACCCTACAGCACCCCAACCTAACACACCCCACTCAGGTTTAGGATCTCAGTCAAACATTAATTATTGGTTCCGGGGTGTGTTAGGCCAGAGTGACAACCCACATAACTTGACATTTCTGCCATCCATTGTTACATTGTGGGTGGATAACCAACCTTCCAATTAATGGCAATGCATTTCTTAGCCGCTATAAATGCTAAGTTACACAGTTTCTTGTGATAACAGTCTCCAGTATCAACATTTCCAAGCAAACAAAAACTGTGAGAAGGGAGAATCTGTAGACATGCTGAGATAAAAGTACATACTCTTTGCCAGAATGCAGTCAGCCTTCACAACACCATAACATATGCAAAAATAGCCCCTTTTGTGTTTTACAGCTCCAGCAGAGGAATGACATTTCTGTGTTCATGTAATTCAGTTTCACTGGCATGTAGTACGTTCTATGGATGGCCTTAAACTGCAGTAATTTATGTATGAAATTATATGAACATGACTGGGCATCCCACACACCTGTATATAGCCTCGCGATTGTTATTTTACTGCTGCTCTTTAATCATTGTTACTTTTATTTCTTTTTTTTTTTACTTATCAATGTTTTACTTAACATGTATTTTTCTTCAAATGTCATTGTTGGTTTAGGGCTTGTAAGTAAGCATTTCACTGTAAGGTCTACTACCTACACCTGTTGTATTCGGCGCATGTGACAAATAAAATTTGATTTGATTTGAAACACATCTGTATCCATTCACCATCATCAATAGCTTCTACCAGGTCTTCCTCACATTTTTGTTTTATATGTTTTGTGTCATCGGGAAAAGCGTCTATTAATCCTTGATACAGTTTGGAAATCAACTTTGGAGGTTTGTCAGACTGCCTTAAAATAGCATCTGGCTGAGTCCTGTCACCATCTGAACCTCCTAAAATGAGGCATGGCAAAGAATTGCCTTGGTGTAAATGTATACATTTTATTATCCAAAAATAGAATCAATGGTTCATTAATTGAAATTACCATTATTCCCAGATCCCAGACTGTAGCTTTAATCTACTGTCCTGTAGCTACTGTAGATCTACCCATCATTTCAAGATGGAACTTTACATAGTTTGCTTATATGGTTAATATACTGTAAAATTCACCTGAGCTATGTAGATTGGTCTTCCCTGGCTGTCTGACCCTGCTGGGACCCTGTCACCATTAAAAGCACATATTTTTCGCATTATCCACACTCAGAATTCGTAGCTTCAACTCTCCTAGTTGGGCGTGCGAGTAGAGTAGGCTGCCTACATGGGCGGAGAATCACGTGGCAGTTAACTTGAATATGAAATTAACTTAAATTAGACTGTAGTTTACTACAGTGTCTGTAAATAAATATTGATAATGGAAAGTAGAGGACGCTCAACCAACGTGAGTGGAAATGCAATCCAAAAACGTAATCATGGTTGAAAAGGAAAAGAAACAACACACACAGGTTAGGCTACTATGGTGAGCGAGAGTTGAACCTTTTCATTTTCAATTAGTGTGGATTACCCATTTATTTGTCTCTGCCTGTAAATCGTCCTCCGAATAGATAGGCTATATCCTACAGGACTATGCAACACATAGCAAGTCTCACTGTCATCATTCTTGCTGCTTCCAGGTCAGTAACCATACAGACGAGATCAGGTGCACATTGGTCATTGCGCATTTGATATTGCCTATAGGGTGCAAAATTGCTGGGACCATGTCTGGCAAGTGGGCTGCATCACATACGCCTAAAATAACATTGCGGGACTGCGGTTGGGTTTGGGGCCAGTTTTTGCAGTGGTGTGCGAGAGAAATCCAGCAGGTGTGGGCTGGAGCGGATTGAAGAAATAGGTCCCACACACCTTTACTCTGCACCATGACAGTGAAGCCTGTAACGTTAGAGCTGTTTATTACTGTGTCAGTGTGAAAAGTAGGGAAATAGCTAGGGAAACGGACAGATCCACAATGTTACATTGCCATACTGACTAATAAAACTAACTTTTCACTGAAAAACAGTCCATTGCCATACTGACCAGTAAAACACACATTGCGCTGAAAAAACGTCAGAATATCAATTTTCAATTGTTTGGCAGATGGTTTCATCATTTGATTCAGGTCTAGTCTGATTAAGGGAAAAATAATAGCTAATGTTAGCCAACTTTTGGCCCGGTCTTGCCAAGTTAATTTACTTCTGAAACAGGACAAAACAAAGGCTYCAAAACATTTCCATACAAACAACAGCTGTTAGATAGTAATAATAGCCAGCTCATATCACTATCTGACAGATTACTAGAGCCGAGGCTAGAGCTGACCTGGCTGTGGTAGCAACTAGCTAGGGTAGCTTATCCATTCACCTCAGCCGAGAGGAGATAAAACATTACCTAACATTACATGTCAGTTACAATACTAGCTCAGCACTGCAAATAAACACGAGCACTTACCTTGCCAGTTACCTGGCCAGCTACATCAGTCAACTAAAGAGCAGCCAGTTTCTGCTCTGCTTCATTTTACAACTAGGTGAAAGAGCGCAACACCTGCACACTGAACTATTCTCAACTCTCCCCAGTGAAAGTTGGGCATGTGAGTGAATGAGTGCGATGGAAAACTTTTGGGATATGTAAATGTTGTAATCTAAACCACTGAATACAAATTAAGGCTGGGGGTTAATTTGCACACATCCCCATGTGCTACTCGAGTGAATCATCTCTGTTCTTCAGAATAAGTTTCTATCTGAACGTTCTGTAACATTGTGTCCTTCTGAATAATTCCATGGAGAAATTAGTGGTGCAAATTAACATAACTGACAGCAGACGGTACTGGAAAACTTCGATGGCTTATTCGAGTAGAAGTAAACCCAAACCAGGAAGCTGGTCCAAACAGTCTTCTCACCAGACCACCTTCTGTTCCACAGCTTCCCAGCTACTTCACAATGGAGAGATACTGGTCTGGTTGAAATGGAAGGCAGCTGGGGTATTTGGGATGTACAAATCTATGATCTTCAAAGTAGTGGGAAAAAAAGATTTGGTAGCTCATCAACAGTTACCGTGAGAACTAATGTTGCAAGTCAAAATGAGCTGACGGATACACAAGAGAAATCTCTCAGATCAAACCAACAAACAACAGTGATGTCGCCACAACTCCCGCTTACTATCGTTCTGTAAACTGGAATTATTCCACACAAAACAAAAAGGCTTTTGATTCGTTTTGTCTTTCCACTCAAGAATATTATTTTTTTTATGCTGGCCAAACCTGTCATTTGTCAGCGCAACACACAAAATTGTTGAACAACCCATCCAAACATTGAACAACCCAACACTCACAAAGCAGGAGTAAGCAGATGGGTTTTGTATTCGTGCACAAAGTATCGGGGTAGTGAGGGTAGGCTACACAGAATCAGACATACCACTGTCAAGCTCTTAAATATCCGTAAATTTGACATCTCATAACTGTTCATACTTATAAAAAAACCTGTCTGTTCAAGTTTGTGATCCACCACACTAACCAACAATATTTATCTGATCAAAATCCACTGTTATCGTTCGTAGACGGCTGCTATCTGGAAGAAATGGGGGGGAAGAAAAGGATGGTTTCACTTCACTGATTATAGCATTGGAAAGAAAACGGAGGCCATTTTGAAGAAAAACAAATTGCGGTATATATCTGGAGCCTGACTGGGCACAGTGTGTCATTCTGATGAAAAGCACTTAGATGTGAAATTACGGAGGGCAGCCCGACGCGCTGATAAAGTGATAATTTGTGTTTACATTGCCACTGTAATAGATAGAAGCCTTATTGGCTCTTCAGTGTTCAAATGTCATGTTTGAGCATCTATAATCTATTTTGTAATCTCAGCACTTAGTGTGTTTGTATACACAATAGGACTTGTACACAAGGAGCTTCTGCTCCTCTCCTCTCCTCTCCTCTCCTCTCCTCTCCTCTCCTCTCCTCTCCTTCTCCTCTCCTCTCCTCCGCAGCCCGTCAGAGGACTGATATGTGACTTACATTAGTGTCTTTGTGCTCCTAATAGGTGTTCCAGTCATAAACTGTGTTGAGGAAACGCCCGCAACACAACTCTTTTGTGTAGGCTTTATGAATATCCTTCAGCCTTAGCACAGAGAGAGAGAGAGAGAGAGAGCTATATGTCAGCCAGGTTATTGTCTCAACCACTCTCTGCCCTTTCCCTTACAGATAAATGACAACATTAGCATAAACAGCCCTTTTGGAGAGGCAGCATTAGCACAGCACAGAGGAGGTGAGGAGAGGGAGTGAGAGAGAGGGGGGAGAGGGTGAGGTAATGAAAGAGTTGTGCTTTTCTCTTCACTACCTTTTTGCAATAGAGAATAAAGCTGTCGTTTTCTGACAATCCACACAGACTCATTAACCGAGGCCTGTCATTAACCTATTTTACACACACACACACACACACACACACACACACACACACACACACACACACACACACACACACACACACACACACACACACACAACAACACACACACACACCACACACACACACACACACACACACACACCACACACACACACCAGCACACACACACACACACACACACTTCTCCTTCATTTATTCTTCAAGGTCAAAGCTATTGTTTCCATTTCCACCCTTGAGTAAACTGTCAATGTGCATTATGAGCGCAGTGTCCACCTGCTACCCACTAGAGAGACTCAATTAGTTTAAAGGATATGGTGTGTCTCTGAAGTAGACTTGTAGAGGGTTGAGATGCATAGCATCTGACTTCAGCATATGTGAGTATTGTTCATCTATTTCCCTTCATCATCATGCATATTTCCATATATATATATATACACATATATACACACATTATATATACTATTTCTTATCATATGTCTGAGGTCTTGGCAGTTATAGAATATCACTCGCTGACATATCACCGATATGAGTGTCACAGAGATATGTGCTGTAATAGGAGGAAATGGGAAGTAATTTATTAGTCAATACCAGGAAAACAAATCAGATAAACCAGCCTTGACACCATTCTGTGTCAGGCAAAGGCAAACATGTCACACTTGCAACTCTAATACAGGGTTTGAAACTGTACTGTCACCTTCAGTTTGTATTCAGATTCACCCTCCCCATGCTATCAAACTCTACCTTTCTCTCTTTCCATCTCTCTTTCTGTACACAGTGGCATACATATATTTGGCTGCTGTTTGTCATATTTCACATGGGTATCCGTGCATGGCTCAGATTCATGCTGAGCACAGTGGTGTAGTTTATTTTAGGGGAACCGGGAATCGGTTGGCTGTCTTTGCTCTTTGGGAGCTGTCGTCTTCGGAGGGAACATTTGACGGAGCGGCCTGCTGAGGCATCGTGGGATAGAAGTTGGAGAGCGATGGGGTGAGATGATTGGCTGTCGACAGAGAGAGAGAGAGAGAGAATATGCTAATATGCTAATATATTCACTCAGAGTCCTTCTGGTTGATGTCAAGCAGTGTCACCACTCGCTCCCCTTCCTCGATCAGTAAGCAGTGAAACACACTCATCCCTTTCTTTTCAATCTCTCTTTTTCAATCTTTTCTCTATCTTTCTATCTATCATGTCAAGCCACTCCACTCCTTCTTCACTATCCTTCTGTCTGTCTCTATCATTCCTTTTCTCTCTCTCAGGTACTCTCAGAAACACTCAAACACACTCATTTTTGAAGAGACATGAATCACAGAGCTCAAGCAGTCCCAAGGGTCCTCTGGAAGAACCCAAAATGTCAGCGATGTATTCTGTACCATCTTTCAGAAGTGCAATATATTCTATGTTGAGCTGATACTGAACCCATCTGACAGGTTATAGGGCATTGTGAATGTTCACAAGGCCCCAATAGGGTACCAGCTGGCCCTCACCCTCTCTGTGTGTCTGGCCATTGTTTCTCGGATAGCACCGATCAAGTATTGATATATTGACACATTTTCTTCTACAGCATGTTTGTGTTTCTGTCACTACACAATCTGAAATGTCTTGCCTCAGTGATTTCACATTATAAAGCCGTGAGAGCCAGTCTTATTCTCTACTTTATGAGGTGCTATGATTAAATCTGTATGAAGGCTAATCAGGTTTAGAATGGTGTCATCTCTTCATGGATTTCTCCTGACTGTATGCAGCATGCCGCTTCCCCCGCGATAACATTTGATGTGGTGTCCTTAAAGAGTGTGTGTTTGTGTGTATGTGTGTGTGTGTATTCCAGTCTCATTTTCTAAAGCTGGGAAGGGGAACCATTTTACCGCAACACAGCCCTGGGGGTTTAGTGTGTCCTGTGAGGCGTGTAGCAACACCCGCGTTTTAACACTTTCGAAAAACTGACTTCAGCTGCAAATGTGTGAGTTTTGGTAAGAGATGGGTAAGAGATGTGGTGTCCTTGGCTGGCATCTCTTTCCCCTTTTAAATATGGGTCCTGTTCTCCACATAGATGAGGATCATGTATGAAATAGCATGGAAAAGACACAAGACCACGTGTGATTCCAACTATAGCCAGCCCTATAGCCAGCCCTGTAGCCATCCCTTAGCCATGCCCTATAGCCAGCCCTGTAGCCATCCCTGTAGACCAGCCCTGTAACCAGCCCTGTAGCCAGCCCTGTAGCCAGCCCTGTAGCCAGCCCTATAGCCAGCCCTGTAGCCAGCCCTATACCAGCCCTGTAGCTAGCCGTAGCCAGCCCTGTACCAGCCCTATAACCACCCTGTACCAGCCCTGTAGCCAGCCCTATAGCCAGCCCTGTGCAGCCCTAGAGCCAGCCCTGTAGACAGCCCTGTAGCCAGCCTGTAGCCAGCCATGTAACCACCCTATAACCAGCCCTGTAGCCAGCCCTATAGCCAGCCCTATAGCCAGCCCTGTAGCTAGCCCTGTAGCCAGCCCATAACCAGCCCTGTAGCCAGCCCTGTACCAGCCCTGTAGTGCACGTTGGGAGGTTTTCTTTGAGGGGTGATCTTCAGCCCAGGTGTTGTGTTGTAACGTTTGGCTGATTTGAGGAACAGTGCCCAGTTGTGTGTTCGCAACACCAGCTCTCACTTGGGTGGTGAGCTGAATCACATTCAACTGCACTCGAATTAGCCAGCCTTATAGCCAGCCTTATAGCCAGCCTTATAGCCAGCCTTATAGCCAGCCTTATAGCCAGCATATAGCCAGCCCTATAGGCAGCCATGTAGCCAGCCAGCCTTATAGCCAGCCTTATAGCCAGCCCTATAGGCAGCCATGTAGCCAGCCTTATAGCCAGCCCTATAGCCAGCCCTATAGGCAGCCATGTAGCCAGCCAGCCCTATAGCCAGCCTATATGCATTCCTATTGGCATCCCTATAGCCAGCCCTAGCCAGCTCACCGAGGCCTCCTACCCCTCTACCCCTATCTTGGTACCCATCTCTGCAATGCAGAAGTGTCTCATACAGCTAGAGGGCTACATGCAGTTCTCCATATAGGTTAGGAAACAGAATATGAGACTACTACGATGTGCTGGTATCTCAGCCTATTGTACTGCAGAGAGATTGGTGTCGGTTATATAAGAGACTAGCTGCCTGCTGTGTCTGTGCTGCGTGGAGGATTGAGCTAGGCGACTGTATAGAAGACGCAGTCTGTTTGGTCTTGTGTGTGTGTGAGGGCTGCTGTATTAGTCTTGTCCCCCTGGGCTGCACGAGTGAGTGTGTGTGCTTGTGTGTATACTTGCCTGCGGCTGCGTGCGGTTGAATGTAATTCAGCTCACACTCAGGCGAGAGCTCAACCTGGGCACTGTTCCTCAAATAAGCCAAACTGTAATGAACACGATGGGAGACAGAGACCTGGTTTCAAGACCAGGGAGCAGAAGGTGTTTGTTGCAAAGGACCACAGCCAGAGGCTGGGTCCAGGGGCAGGCTGAAGGTCATACACAGGGGGTCCAAAAGGGCAACAGTACAGGCAGGGAAAAGGCTAAGAACGTAGTCCGGGAGATCAGGCAATAGATAGATAACCGATAAAGTACAGGACGGGAATAGGCGTCATTAGTGAGGCGGGGGTAACAGCGCTCTGAAAGCCATGTGTCACAAAACAAACAATACCTCACAGTGATGGGGTGCAAAGAACTGAACTAAATAGTGTGTGATAATGACATACAGGTGTGTGAACAGGTGATTAGAATTCAGGTGATTGGGATCTGGAAAGTGAGCTGCGTTCAGGGGATCTACGTGTTTGAGGGTGTGAGTTGGAAGCAGACGTTACACAAACATTACAACACAACAGCTGGGCTGAATATCACCCCTCAAAGAAAAACGTGCAATGCACTGCGCTCAGACTGTCAAAAACTCCAACAAATGCTCAATTTGAACTCTCCTAGTTTTACTCTACTCTGCCACAATGTATCAAATCTTTAAAAGTTTTCATTTAACAGGTTTTTATCGTGACGTTTTTTTATCAGAGAGACGGTTCTCTGTGTCTAAGCCTTTGTGTGTTTTTATCTGGACTCTTCCCTGACAGAAGGAAAGTGAAAATGATTTAGAGGAGTTTTTGCTTCTGTCTCCTCTCCTTGTGGACCTGTCCTCTGTCCCTAACTCCCTACCCACAAGGGCACAGGGGATTCATCTCACACTGACATATTTTCATCTGTACCATGGGGCTGATAGTAGCACCACAGTAGCACCACCTGTCAAAGAGAAGGACGACTGTCTCTGTGTGTGTGTGTGTGTGTGTGTGTGTGTGTGTGTGTTGTGTGTGTGTGTGTGTGTTGTGTGTGTGTGTGTGTGTGTGTGTGTGTGTGTGTGTGTGTGTGTGTGTGTGTGTGTGTGTGTGTGTGTGTGTGTGTGTGTGTGTGTGTGTGTGTGTGTGTGTGTGTGTGTGTGTGTGTGTGTGTGTTATTGGTTTTAATATCCATGTGGGGATCAAAAATCTTCACAAGGATAGTAAAACAAAGAAAAATCAGACAAGTGGGGACATTTCACCAGTCCCCACAATGAAAAAAGCTGTTGTAGGTTAAAGGTTAGGATTAGAATTAGATTTAGGGTTAAGAGTTAAGGTTAAGGTTTTCTGTCTGGATGGGTTCTTCTCTCTCTCTCTCTGTCGTGTGTGTGTGTGTGTGTGTGTGTGTGTGTGTGTGTGTGTGTGGGTGTGTGTGTGTGTGTGTGTGTGTGTGTGTGTGTGTGTGTGTATGTGTGTGTGTGTGTATATATATATACACAGTTGAAGTCAGAAGTTTACATACACATTAGCCAAATACATTTCACAATTCCTGACATTTAATCCTAGTAAAAATTCCCTGTTTTAGGTCAGTTAGGATCAGCACTTTACTTTAAGAATGTGAAATGTCAGAATAGTAGTAGATAGAATGATTTATTTAAGCTTTTATTTATTTCATCACATTCCCAATGGGTCAGAAGTTTACATAAACTCAATTAGTATTTGATAGCATTGTCTTTAAATTGTTTAACTTGGGTCAAACATTTCAGGTAGCCTTCCACAAGCTTCCCACAATAAGTTGGGTGAATTTTAGCCAATTCCTCCTGACAGAGCTGGTGTAACTGAGTCAGGTTTGTAGGCCTCCTTGCTCACAGATGCTTTTTCAGTTCTGCCCACAAATGTTCTATAGGATTGAGGTCAGGGCTTTGTGATGGCCACTCCAATACCTTGACATTGTTGTCCTTAATCCATTTTGTCACAACTTTGGAAGTATGCTTGGGGTCAATGTCCATTTGGAAGATCCATTTGCAACCAAGCTGTCTTGAGGTGTTGCTTCAATATATCCACATAATTTTCCTCTTCATGATGCCATCTATATTTTTTTATTTTATCTTTATTTAACTAGGCAAGTCAGTTAAGAACATATTCTTATTTTCAATGACGGAACAGTGGGTTAACTGCCTTGTTCAGGGACAGAACGACAGATTTTTACCTTGTTGGCTCAGGGATTCGATCGTGCACCCTTTCGGTTACTAGTCCAACGCTCTAACCACTAGGTTACCTGCCGCCCCTCATATTTTGAAGTGCACCAGACCCTCCTGCAGCTAAGCACCTCCACAACATAATGCTGCCACTCCCGTGCTTCACGGTTGGGATGGTGTTCTTCGGCTTGCAAGCCTCCCCCTTTTTCCTCCAAACATAACGATGGTCATTATTGCCAAGCAGTTTTATTTTTGTTTCATCAGACCAGAGGGCATTTCTCCAAGATGTACGATCTTTGTCCCCATGTGCAGTTGCAAACGTAGTCTGGCTTTTTTATGGCGGTTTTGGAGCAGTGTCTTCTTCCTTGCTGAGCGGCCTTTCAGTTTATGTCGATATAGGACTTGTTTTACTGTGGATATAGATACTTTTGTACCRGTTTCCTCCAGCATCTTCACAAGGTCCTTTGCTGTTGTTCTGGGATTCATTTGCACTTTTCGCAACAAAGTATGTTCACCTCTAGGAGACAGAATGCGTCTCCTTCCTGAGCAGTATGTTAGCTGCGTGGTCCCATGGTGTGTAAACTTGCGTACTATTGTTTGTACAGATGAACGTGGTACCTTCAGACGTTTGGAAATCGCTCCCAATGATGAACCAGACTTGTGGAGGTCTACAATTTTTTTTCTGAGGTCTTGGCTSATTTCTTTTGATTTTCCCATGATGTCAAGCAAGAGGAACTGAGTTTGAAGGTAGGCCTTGAAATACATCCACAGGTACACCTCCAATTGACTCAAATGATGTCAATTAGCCTATCAGAAGCTTCTAAAGCNAATTGACTCAAATGATGTCAATTAGCCTATCAGAAGCTTCTAAAGCCATGACATCATTTTCTGGAATATTCCAAGCTGTTTAAAGGCACAGTCAACTTAGTGTATGTAAACTTCTGACCAACTGGAATTGTGATACAGTGAATTATAAGTGAAATATTTTGTCTGTAAACAATTGTTGGAAAAATTACTTGTGTCATGCACAAAGTAGATGTCCTAACTGACTTGCCAAACTATAGTTTGTTAACAAGTAATTTGTGGAGTGGTTGACAAATTAGTTTTAATGACTCCTACCTAAGTGTATGTAAACTTCCGACTTCAACTGTATATATATCTATATATATATATGTAGATATATATACACAATATTTAATTGTGAAGGCTTTCCACTAGATGTTGGAAGATTGCTGCGGGGACTTGCTTCCATTAATTAAGCCAGAAGAGCATTGGTGAGGTCGCGCGATTATTAGGCCTGGCTCACAGTCAGCGTTCCAATTCAAATCCAAACGTTTTCAATGGGGTTAAGTTCAGGGCTGTATGCAGGCCAGTCAAGTTCTTCCACACTGGTCTCGACAAACCATTTCAGTATGGACCTCGCTTTGTGCACGGGGGCATTGTCATGCTGAAACAGGAAAGGGCCTTCCCCAAACTATTGCC
The DNA here is from genome assembly GCF_002910315.2 of Salvelinus sp. IW2-2015. Lineage (NCBI taxonomy): Eukaryota > Metazoa > Chordata > Actinopteri > Salmoniformes > Salmonidae > Salvelinus > Salvelinus sp. IW2-2015. The sequence goes on from NC_036862.1 coordinate 34,644,126, forward strand.
ACAAGTTGGAAGAACAGAATTGTCTAAAATGTCATTGTATGCTGTAGCGTTAAGATTTCCCTTCACTGGAACTAAGGGTCCTAGCCCGACCCATGAAAAACAGCCCCAGATCGTTATTCCTCCTCCACCAAACTTTACAGTTGGCACGATGAATTCGGGCAGATATATATATATATATTCTATAAATACTCTAACTCAGTCAGATTTCTCTGTTGAAGAGTCTGTGGACAGGCAGCTGGCTGGGAAATAGTGTCTGATTCAGAACACAGTCTCTGATTGGCTTGGAGACGTTGTCAGAACAATATAAAAGGGTATAATTGGCTGAGAAAAGCTTTCGATACTGTTTACAGGAAATCATTGGCAATAAGTGGTCTTAAATGCAGTGCATAAACTTTATTGGCGTTCTGTCCTTTGAAATATTAAACATGCATATTTTATGAATTACTTTGCTATGAGTTCTGAATCTTCACTGCGCTGCATAGACCATGATTGCCTAAGCCCAAAGTGATATCCCTAGTGGGGCGCAGACATTTGGCTGTGGGACGTCTATAGTGCTGATTGCAGGCAGTGATGGGTTATGTAGATGTCTTTAGTAGAGTACCCAGCTCATTGCATTAGAGTGATTGGCAGCTTGTTTTGAGCTGCCAGTGAGCCAGCCAGCCAGTCACCCAGCCAGCTTGCTAGCGGTCGGTCCCTTATGCCAGGATGTTTTAGGAGTGTGGAACTCCTGTTCCTGCTAAACCATCTGCCCTCACAAATGAAGAGACACGATGCTAACCTAAGGTACTGCCATTTTGCTATCACTCAATTTATTGGCACGAGAAACACATGTTTACATTGCCAAAGCAAGTGAAATACATAATAAACAAAAGTTAAATAAACAATCAAAAATTAACATTGAACATTACAGGAATAGAGACATTTCAAATGTCATATTATGGCTATGTACAGTGTTGTAACGATGTGCAAATAGTATTTCTGTTTCTCTGATTCATTCTATCTTTTCTATCTCACAAACATCACTTTTTGCATGGTGAAATTTTGTTTTGAGAGCTAACTTGTATCTTAGTTCTGTGGAGCTAGTCATAGCTTCCTTCCTTAGCTAACAGCCCTGTTGAGCTATGGCTGGGGCTAATATTAGTATGTCAATGTACCACTACACATTGTTTTGAACATCAGTACCAGATAGCATGACAATGCCCCCGTGCACAGACCGTGTCTGTGCCTCGACCTAGGTTGGGCAAAACTAAACATGGCGGTGTTCGCCTTAGCAATCTCACTAGGATAAAGACCTCCTCCATTCCTGCCATTATTGAAAGAGATTGTGATACCTCACATCTCAAAATAGGGCTACTTAATGTTAGATCCCTCACTTCAAAGGCAGTTATAGTCAATGAACTAATCACTGATTATAATCTTGATGTGATTGGCCTGATTGAAACATGGCTTAAGCCTGATGAATTTACTGTGTTAAACGAGGCTTCACCTCCTGGTTACACTAGTGACCATATCCCCCGTGCATCCCGCAAAGGCGGTGTTGCTAACATTTACGATAGAATATTTCAATTTACAACCAAAAAAATTGACGTTTTCGTCTTTTGAAATCTATGCAGACTACTCAATCACTTTTTATAGCTACTGTTTATAGGCCTCCTGGGCCATATACAGCGTTCCTCACTGAGTTCCCTGAATTTCTATCAGACCTTGTAGTCATAGCAGATAATACTGACATTTTTGGTGATAAAAAAAAAAAAAGTCCACAGACCCACTCCAAAAGGCTTTCGGAGCCATCATCGACTCAGTGGGTTTTGTCCAACATGTCTCTGGACCTACTCACTGTCACAGTCATACTCTGGACCTAGTTTTGTCCCGTGGAATAAATGTTGTGGATCTTAATGTTTTTCCTCATAATCTTGGACTATCGGACCACCATTTTATTACGTTTGCAATCGCAACAAATAATCTGAACAGACCCTGACCAAGGAGCATCAAAAGTCATGCTATAAATTCTCAGACAACACAAAGATTCCTTGATGCTGTTCCAGACTCCCTCTGCTTACCCAAGGACGTCAGAGGACAAAAATCAGTTAACCACCTAACCGAGGAACTCAATTTAAATCAAATCAAATGTATTTATATAGCCCTTCTTACATCAGCTGATATCTCAAAGTGCTGTACAGAAACCCAGCCCCAAAAAAAACAGCAAGCAATGCAGGTGTAGAAGCACGGTTGCTAGGAAAAACTCCATAGAAAGGCCAGAACCTAGGAAGAAACCTAGAGAGGAACCAGGCTATGAGGGGTGGCCAGTCCTCCTCTGGCTGTACCGGGTGGAGACTATACACAGACATGGCCAAGATGTTCAAATGTTCATAATGACCAGCATGGTCAAATAATAATAATCACAGTAGTTGTCGAGGGTGCAGCAAGTCAGCACCTCAGGAGTAAATGTCAGTTGGCTTTTCATAGCCGATCATTAGAGTATCTCTACCCTCCTGCAGTCTCTAGAGAGATGAAAACAGCAGGTCTGGGACGGTAGCACGTCCGGTGAACAGGTCAGGGTTCCATAGCCGCAGCAGAACAGTTGAAACTGGAGCAGCAGCACGGCCAGGTGGACTGGGGACAGCAAGGAGTCATCATGCCAGGTAGTCCTAAGGCATGGTCCTAGGGCTCAGGTCCTCAGAGAGAGAGAAAGAAAGAGAGAAAGAGAGAATTAGAGAGAGCATACTTAAATTCACACAGGCACCCGGATAAGATAGGAGGAGTACTCCAGATATAACAAACTGACCCTAGCCCCCGACACATTAACTACTGCACATAAATACTGGAGGCTGAGACAGGAAGGGTCAGGAGACACTGTGGCCCATCCGTGATACCCCCGGACAGGGCCAAACAGGAAGGATATAACCCACCCACTTTGCCAAGACACAGCCCCACACACACTAGAGGGATCTTCAACCACCAACTTACCATCCTGAGCCGAGTATGCCACAGTATAGGCCGAGTATAGCCCACAAAGATCTCCGCCACGGACAACCCAGGGGGACACCAACCCAGACAGGAAGATCACGTCAGTGACTCAACCCACTCAAGTGACGCACCCCTCCGAGGGACGGCATGAAAGAGCACCCGTAAGCCAGCGATTCAGCCCCTGTAATAGGGTTAGAGGCAGAGAATCCCAGTGGAGAGAGGGGAACCGGCCAGCCAGACAGCAGGGCGATTCGTTGCTCCAGAGCCTTTCCGTTCACCTTCACACTCCTGGGCAGACTACACTCAATCATATGACCCACTGAAGAGATGAGTCTTCAGTAAAGACCTAAAGGTGTGAGACGGAGTCTGCGTCTCTCACATGGGTAGGCAGACATCCCATAAAAATTGAGCTCTATAGGAGAAAGCCCTGCCTCCAGCTGTTTGCTTAGAAATTCTAGAGACAATTAGGAGGCCTGTGTCTTGTGACCGTAGCGTACGGGTAGGTATGTACGACAGGACCAAATCGGAAATATAGGTAGGAGCAAGCCCATGTAATGCTTTGTAGGTTAGCAGTAAAACCTTGAAATCAGCCCTTGCCTTAACAGGAAGCCAGTGTGGGAGGCAGCACTGGAGTAATATGATCAAATTTTTTGGTTCTAGTCAGGATTCTAGCAGACGTATTTAGCACTAACTGAGTTTATTTAGTGCTTTATCCAGGTAGCCGGAAAGTAGAGCATTGCAGTAGTCTAACCTAAGTAACAAAGCATGGATTAATTTTTCTGCATCATTTTTGGACAGAAGTTTCTGATTCTTGCAATGTTACGTAGATGGAAAAAAGCTGTCCTTGAAACAGTTTGATATGTTCGTCAAAAGAGAGATCAGGGTCCAGAGTAACGCCGAGGTCCTTCACAGTTTTATTTGAGACGACTTTACAACCATCAAGATTAATTGTCAGATTCAACAGAATATCTCTTTGTTCTTTGGGACCTAGAACAAGCTCTCTGTTTGTCCGAGTTTAAAAGTAGAGAAGTTTGCAGCCATCCACTTCCTTATGTCTGAAACACAGGCTTCTAGCGAGGGCAATTTTGGGGCTTCACATGTTTCATTGAAATGTACAGCTGTGTGTCATCCGCATAGCAGTGAAAGTTAACATTATGTTTTCGAATGACATCCCCAAGAGGTAAAATATATAGTGAAAACATAGTGGTCCCAAAACGGAACCTTGAGGAACACCGAAATGTACAGTTGATTTGTCAGAGGACAAACCATTCACAGAGACAAACTGATATCTTTCCGAACAGATAAGATCTAAACAGGCCAGAACTTGTCCATGTAGACCAATTTGGGTTTCCAATCTCTCCAAAAGAATGTGGTGATCGATGGTATCAAAGGCAGCTAAAGTCTAGGAGCACGAGGACAGATGCACAGAGTCTCGGTCTGACGCCATTAAAAGGTATTTACCACCTTCACAAGTGCAGTCTCAGTGCTATGATGGGGTCTAAAACCAGACTGAAGCATTTCGTATACATTGTTTGTTTTCAGGAAGGTAGTGTGTCACGAATCCCGTTTCCTGAGTCGTTTTTTTGCCTGTGTTCTGTCTAGAGCGATTCATTCACCACCTGTTTCACCCATCTCACCTGCCGTGTCTGGAGCGGTTTCCTTCGTGAACCCCAAGTACCGACGCCTGATAAATATGAAGGGGATTTGGGAAGATGCCGTTCGTTTCTATGCAGTGTGGGTTAGTGTTTGATCTGCAGCCCCATTCTTACGCCACTGACAAGGCTAGGATAGCCTTTGTTATTGAACTGCTGCGTGGAAGGCTCTGGAATGGGCTTCAGCCGTTTGGGAACGACAGGGGACCTGTATGGCTTCATATCAGGAGTTCACGGAGAGATGAGAAGCTTTTTGACCATCCAGTCCGAGGTAAGGACGCAGCTAAACGTTTGTTCCTCTTCGCCAAGGAGCTCGCAGTGTGGCAGACTTTATGATTGAGTTCAGGACATTGGTGTGGAGAGTGGTTGGAATGAGGAGTCACTACAGCGGCTTTTTACAAGGGGTTGTCGGAGACTCAAGGACGAGCTGATATCCTATCCAGAGCTAGTGACCTAGACAGCTTGGTCACTTTATCTATTCGGGTAGATAAATGAGTCCGAGAGAGGAGGGAGAACGATGGGGTCCATCCAATCAATCAGCAACTCGGTTACCGTTCAGGAAGTGAACCAGAACGTATTGATTCGTTATTCCCCACACGGGATTAGTGGAGGGGTCTTGCACCAGATTCTGAACCAATGCAAGTGGGCGACACGGCTAACTAAGGAGGAGCGCCAACGTAGACGTGAGACCAACAGCTGTTTCTACTGTGGTAGCTCGGACATTACATCTCCGCTTGTCCACAGCGCCCGTTAAACTGCCCGGCTCGCTAGTTTCGGGAGGAATGTTAGCGAGCCAGTTTCAACCTCTCAAAGATCCTGTCAGACCCCGTTTTCCTGCGACCCTTATGAATAAGGCTAGAGCTTAGAGATGAACGCTTTTATCGATTCAGGTGCCGATGGCAGCTTTATTGATGCCGACTTGGTGGAACAGCTGGGGCTTTCCAAGGAACAATTGCCGGAAGCCATTGAAGCAACCATCTGAACGGCAGTAGTCTGGCAGACGGATCACTATGAGGACTGAACCGGTTAAGATGTTGGTGTCGGGGAATCATTCAGAGTTTATCTCCTTCTTCATTCTGTCCTCGCCCTATGTTCCTCTGGTTCTTGTTACCCCTGGCGGAAGGAACACAATCCCTCGTTTGATTGGGTGACGGGTAAGGTAACTAGTTGGAGCATTGAGTGTCATGCTAACTGCCTTAGGACTGCCTGTTCTCCTGCTGTTTCCAGTCAGGTCAGTGACTCTGCTCCTCCTGATTTGTCCTGGTTCCAGAAACATATCACGAGTTGGGTGAAGTATCAGTAAACAGAAGGCTCTGTCCCTTCCTCCCCACCGACCTTATGACTGTGCGATTAATCTGTTTCCTGAGCTGCTCTTTCCCAAGGGCGGTTATACAGTATCTCTCGACCTGAACGTGAGGCTTGGAGACCTACATCAAGGAGTCTCTAGCTGCAGGTCTCATTCGGCCCTTGTCATCACCTCTGGGAGCAGGATTTTTTTTTGTGAGCAAGAAGGATGGCTCTCTTCGACCGTGTATTGATTATCGGGGTTTGAATGAATATACGGTCAAGAACAAGTACCCCTGCCCTTGATGAGCTCGGCTTTTGATTCCTTACAGGGTGCTACGGTTTTTACGAAGCTTGATTTATGTAATGCTTATCATTTGGTTCGGATCAAAGAGGGGGACGAGTGGTTGACTGGGTTCAATACTCCGATGGGACATTTTGAGTACCAGGTGATGTCGTTTGGACTGACCAACGCTCCTGCTGTGTTCCAAAGTATGGTGAGGACGTGCTGAGAGATATGATTGGTATTTTTGTGTTCGTTTACCTGGATGATATCCTCATCTTCTCGAAGGAGCTTTCTAGCCACGTGCAGCATGTCAAGCAGGTCCTGCAGGGTTATTGGAGAACCGTTCGTTCGTCAAGGCTGAGAAGTGTGATTTTCACGCCCACACGACGTCCTTCCTCGGGTACATCATCTCCAGGGAGAGATCAAGATGGACCAAGAGAGTTCGGGATTGGGCCCGGCCCGGTACGAGATTGCAGCTCCAGAGATTCCTGGGGTTTGCGAACTTCTATCGGAGGTTTATCCGTGATTACAGCGGGTGGCCGCCCTTTAACTGCCCTGACGTCTTGCACCAGAAATTTCTGTTGGACTCCTGAGGCAGACCGAGCATTTCTGGACTTGAAGAGCGATTCACCAACGCCCCGATTCTCTCTCAACCTGACACTTCCCGTCAGTTTGTTGTTGAGGTGGACGCGTCTGATGTGGGGGTGGGCGCCATCCTGTCCAGCGTAGCTCCACTGACGGTAAACTCCATCCCTGCGCCTTCTACTCTTGTCGTCTTTCTCCAGCTGAAAGAAACTACGATGTGGGTAACGCGGAGCTTCTCGCTGTGAAGCTTGCCTTGAGGAGGGGCGTCACTGGTTGGAGGAGCGGAGCAACCGTTTGTGGTCTGGCCTGACCACAAGAATCTGGCTTATGTGCAATCGGCTAAACGTCTTCAACTCCCGTCAGGCAGGTGGGCTTTGTTTTTTTGGACGCTTCAATTTTTCCCTGACGTTCCGACCTGGGTCGAAGAACGGGAAGGCGGACGCCCTGTCCCGGATGTTCTCCAAGACGGAGAGAGTGGGGCCAAGACTGAGACGATTCTTCCCCAGAATGTTGTCGTGGGAGCCGTTACATGGAGGATTGAGGAGGATGTGATGGCGGCCTTCGGACGCGCCCGGGCCCGGTAAAGGTCACACGGTCGGTTGTTCGTGCCTGAGTCGGTCCGTTTCTGCTGTCCTTCAGTGGTCCCACGCAGCAAGATAGCTTGTCACCCTGGCGTTGCTCGGACTATGGCGCTACTGGCGCAGACGATTTTGGTGGCTTGCTATGGAGAAGATACCGGAGGTGTTGCCGCTTGTCCTGTTTGTGCGCAGAATAAGAGTACCAATCGGCCCAGCCTTGGGCTTCTTCACCCTCTACCTATTCCCCGGCGACCTTGGTCGCATCTGGCCCTGGACTTTGTCACGGGGTTGCCCTTCTGTTGGTAACACGGTTATTCTGACCATTGTGGACAGCAGCAGGTTTGCTCACTTTGTCCCCCTCTCCAAGCTGCCTTCTGCCACTGAGACGTCCGAGATCCTGGTTAGGGAGTTTTCAGGGTCCACGGATTGCCCTGTGACATTGTTTCTGACCGTGGTCCTCAGTTTACCCTGCTGTCTGGAGATCCTTCTGTTTGGCCATTGGAGCTACAGTCAGTCTCACTTCTGGATTTCACCCCAATCTATGGCAGGCGGAGAGAGCCAACCAGAAGATGGAGTCCACGCTGCGCTGTCTTGTTTCCTCTGATCCCACCTCTTGGTCCTCTCAATTACCCTGGGTCGAGTATGCCCATAATACTCTCCCTTCATCTGCTACTGGATGTCTCCCTTCCAGTGCCTGTACGGTTCAACCTACTCCCTTGTTTCCTTCTCAGGAAAGGGATCTCTCGGTTCCCTCTGTCCAGACCACATTCGTCGTTGCCACCGACCTGGCATCGGGCCAGGAAGCTCTCCTTAGAGTTACTGACCGGTATCAGATCCAGGCGAATCGTCGCGGTATTCCTGCCCCGCTTATACGGTGGAGATAAGGTTGTGTTGGCTACACGGGATCTTCCTCTACGGACTGAGTCGAGGAAATTGTCACCGAAGTTCATTGGTCCGTTGTAGTGGGAGAATCATTAATCCTGTTGTGGTCCGACTCAAGTTGCCTGCAACACTTAGAGTACATCCCACCTTTCATGTCTCCTGCCTCAGAGCCGGTTCACCTCAGTCCTCTGTTGCCCCCTCCTCCTCGGATGATCGGAGGTGGTCCTGTCTACACGGTGCGCCGCATCATGGACTCCAGACGGCGGGGTCGAGGGTTCCAGTTTTAGTGGATTGGGAAGGATATGGTCCTGAGGAGAGGAGTTGGATTCCTCGGCGTCAGATACTTGACGATGACCTGTTCGTGACTTTTACCGCCTCCACCCTGGCGCTCCCGGTAGTCCGCCCGTGGCGTTCGTCGGAGGGGGGTACTGTCACGAATCCCGTTTCCTGAGTCGTTTTTTTGCCTGTGTTCTGTCCTGGAGTGTTTTTCCGGCGTCCTGGAACGCACCCTGTCTGGTTGCCGGCAATGTAGCCAGTTGGGAGTTCTGATTACCGCACCTGTATCCCATCAGCTATCTGAACTGGTCCTGATCATCATCTCGTCCTGCTTCTATAGCCCGGACCTGACATTCCATTCCTGCCCGGATCGTTAGAGCCATGAACAGTATGTTGTGCCATAGTATCAGCCTCAAGTTGGATAGAATTTGTTTTGTTGTTTTTTACGTATTGCTTGCCTTAAACTTACCTCCGTTTGTTTTGTCTTCAGTTACTCACCCGGATCATTTACCCCATTCCCGCCTGGTCGTCGGAGGATTCCGCTACCCCATTGGATTCACCTATTTACTCCCATCAACTCACCACCGCTGCCCGCTACGCCACCTGGATATATCTACCCATTCACATTCACTTGTAAATAAATACTCACCTTCTTCCTACGCTCCTTGTCCTGGTCTGCTTCTGGGTTCGATTTTGAAAGAACGTGACATAGTGAGTTGCTGCGCAACAGCTTTTTCAAATTCTTTGAGAGGAATGGAAGATTCGATATAGGCCGATAGTGTTTTATATTTTCTGGGTCAAGGTTTGGCTTTTTCAAGAGAGGCTTAATTACTGCCACTTTTAGTGAGTTTGGTACACATCCGGTGCCATTTATACCCTTCATGCCTCCTTCAGAAAATGGTTTTATAAAAGTTCAAGACATGTAGCCGAATCTGGGGCAAGGTTGACGGTTTCTTGCAATTGCAGTATATGTGGGTCTAATGATGAAATAAATTGATAGCATTTCTCTGATGTGTGAAAGAGCAGTAAGGGATAGCCGTTCTTCAGTGGTACATGGCATGTCCTGCTATCTGTAAGAGGAGGGTGGTCAATTCACATCTTAGAGTTTAATGCTAGAATCCTTAATACAAACAACAACAAAGTTGTCACCCTGCTTCAGTTTTGGTAAAAAGCTGAGGGATCGGCCTGGAGAAATGTAGCCACTCTCAAACTCTCAAATTCATAGACAGACGTTTGGATGCAAGGCCTGACAATCAATGATATCAAAAGTATCGTTTTAACAATATTTTGAGGCTATACAGTGTTTGTTTAAATTTACATTGTTTACAAACATTGGAGTATAGCAAACATATATTTTGGGTTCTGATTGGGCACGACAGTTGAACTAAGCTCATGAGGCATTTATGAATTATATTCTTCAAGAATGAAGGGGTATATGTCATTAATTTAAAAGTCCAAAGGATTCTAGCTTTAATGGGACTGCATGAGTTCTCAGTAATTGTTTGTCGTTTGCCAAGCTGTAAAGGTCATTGGTGAGATTCTAAAATGTCGTTGTGCTTAATGTTCAGTGAAAAAGGAAAGGAAGATTCACCATGGAATTCTTAAATAGGGCAAACACACATAAACACAAGTGTTTTCAGACAGAGAAACCACACACACACACACACACACAAATAATGATCGTAAATGCTCTCACTTCAGTTGACACACTCCAATGGACACACACACACACACACACACACACACAGACACAGAGCATTGTCGTCAGTTAGCCAGCCACTCTCTAATGACCGCAGGGTATCAATTATTTAAATCATCAATCACAATGAATAATAATGAATAATAAATGCAGTTGTCTGCTTCCTTCGACTTGTTGTGAAAACAGGTTCAAAGTTGTTCAGGTTGTCCTGCATTTTAATATAGAGCAACCTGAAGGTATTCTGGACTACAGAGTCCTCGGATACAACAGTAAAGAATTTACAAGCCCCTTGGGATGTGTTCTCCTGTCCCAACAACACCTTGATTGTCACTTTCAATCTGTGGGCAAGAATATATAAAACTACGGCTGCTGATAAAAAATGTATGCGTGCCTGCATGTGTGTGTGTGTGTGAGAGAGAGAGAGAGAGGAGGGAGGGGGGGGGGGCAATAGGTGTTTAAGTTAACACAGAAAATTAACGATAGAGAGAGATATATATATATATATATATATACACTGCTCAAAAATATAAAGGGAACACTAAAATAACACATCCTAGATCTGAATGAATGAACTATTCTTATTAAATACTTTTTTCTTTACATAGTTGAATGTGCTGACAACAAAATCACACAAAAATTCAATGGAAATCAAATGTAGTATCAACCATGGAGGTCTGGATTTGGAGTCACACTCAAAATTAAAGTGGAAAACCACACTACAGGCTGATCCAACTTGTATGTAATGTCCTTAAAACAAGTCAAAATGAGGCTCAGTAGTGTGTGTGGCCTCCACGTGCCTGTATGACCTCCCCTACAACGCCTGGGCATGCTCCTGATGAGGTGGCGGATGGTCTCCTGAGGGATCTCCTCCCAGACCTGGACCAAAGCATCCGCCAACCCTGGACAGTCTGTGGTGCAACGTGGCGTTGGTGGATGGAGCGAGACATGATGTCCCAGATGTGCTCATTTGGATTCAGGTCTGGGAACGGGCGGCGGCCAGTCCATAGCATCAATGCCTTCCTCTTGCAGGAACTGCTGACACACTCCAGCCACATGAGGTCTAGCATGTGCTGCATTAGGAGAACCCAGGGCCAACCGCACCAGCATATGGTCTCACAAGGGGTCTGAGGATCTCATCCCGTACCTAATGGCAGTCAGGCACCTCTGGCGAGCCATGGAGGCTGTGCCGCCCCCCAAAGAAAATGCCACCCCACACCATGACTGACCCACCGCCAAACCGGTCATGCTGGAGGATGTTGCAGGCAGCAGAACGTTCTCCACGCGTCTCCAGACTCTGTCATGTCTGTCACATGTGCTCATGTGCTCAGTGTGAACCTGCTTTCATCTGTGACGAGCAACAGGGCCCATGGCGAATTTGCCAATCTTGGTGTTCTCTGGCAAATGCCAAACGTCCTGCACGGTGTTGGGCTGTAAGCACAAACCCCACCTGTGGACGTCGGGCCCTCATACCACCCTCATGGAGTCTGTTTCTGACAGACACATGCACATTTGTGGCCTGCTGGAGGTCATTTTGCAGGGCTCTGGCATGCTCCTCCTTGCACAAAGGCGGAGGTAGCGGTCCTGCTGCAGGGTGTTGCCCTCCTACGGCCTCCTCCACGTCTCCTGATGTACTGGCCTGTCTCCTGGTAGCGCCTCCATGCTCTGGACACTACGCTGACAGACACAGCAAACCTTCTTGCCACAGCTCGCATTGATGTGCCATCCTGGATGAGCTGCACTACCTGAGCCACTTGTGTGGGTTGTAGACTCCGTCTCATGCTACCACTAGAGTGAGAAGCACCGCCAGCATTCAAAAGTGACCAAAACATCAGCCAGGAAGCATAGGAACTGAGAAGTGGTCTGTGGTCACCACCTGCAGAACCACTCCTTTATTGGGGTGTCTTGCTAATTGCCTATAATTTCCACCTTTTGTCTATTCCATTTGCACAACAGCATGTGAAATTATTGTCAATCAGTGTTGCTTCCTAAAGTGACAGTTTGATTTCACAGAAGTGTGATTGACTTGGAGTTACATTATGTTGTTAAAGTGTTCCCTTTATTTTTGAGCAATGTATAATATAGAGATAGAGGAGAGAGAGAAAGAGAGTGATACACAAGAGAGAGAGCGAGAGAGAGAGAGAGAAGGAGAAGAGAGAAGGATATGAGAGGATGACGAACATACTGATCGGACGAGACGAGGAGAAGAAGAGAGAGAAGAGAACACGACTCTATGTCCAGACGAGAGAGAACGGGAGAGAGAGAAGAGAGTGAACACAGAGAAGCGATACACAGAGAGAGCGAGAGAGGGAGAGAGAGGGAGAGAGTGTCTAGCTGAGCATCTCATACTCGTCTCCTCTCCTATTCATACAGCATTATCAGGGAGACAGGCAGGCAGTGAGACAGGCAGAAAGTGAGACAGGCAGGCAGGCAGTGACACAGGCAGGTGGGGAGGCAGGCAGGCAGGCAATGAGGCAGGCAGGCAAGCAGGAGGTGAGACGGACAGGCAGCCAGGCAGGTAGGCAGGCAGTGAGGCAGGCAGGCAGTGAGGCAGGCAGACAGAGAGGTAGGCAGGCAGACAGAGACACAGACAGTCAGCAGACAGACAGACAGGCAGTGAGGCAGACAGGCAGACAGGCAGTGAGGCAGACAGGCAGGCCAAAGCTACAGATAGAAGCAGCGGCCACTCTGAAACAGCACCGCAACTGGCTGATCAAACCGCATCATTTATGAAGCAGCACTGCAGAGAGAAAGAGGGAGGTGGAGGGAGAGTACAGAGTGGAATGTTGGGGGGGTGGGGGGAGCAGATAGTGAGACAGAGAGAGGAAGAGAAGGAAGGGAAAATGAGACAGAATTATGATGATGAATAGGAGAGAAAATAAAGGCAGATGAGAGATGAGAGGATAGAGAAGAGAGAGAGAGAGAAAGAATGAATGAAAGAGAGGGAAGAGAGAGAAAGAAAGAGAGGAGAGAGAGAGAGAGAGAGATGAGCAGATAAGCTCCCGCATTTTAAGCATGTTTTTACAAAAAGATAGATTTAGAGTTAGACAAACTTGGATTTTTTGGCAAGGACATGATACGACCCTCCATAACATAACTTTTACTCCAAATCAAAACTCCATACCTAGAACCTGATTTTGTACAAAGTTACCAAGAAGGATTCCTACCACCAAAGATTCTTATTTCCAAGCTATACAGCAAATGCTCTGGCAAACAAACAAAAGACACCCAAAAACACCATCCAATTGAGTGGATAATTTTGAGTAATGTTTAGCCTGAAGCTACTTTTAAAGCCAAGGACTGAATGCTAAGTTAAGACTACCAAACTTGCCAGGACAGAACATATGACAGAGGTCGTTACAATACAGTACCCTATGGATGTAAAAAGTGATAAGGCACGAAAGGAGTACACAAAGAAACTACTTATGGAAAATCAAGAGACACTTTTTGAGTGTCAAGAGAGAGAGAGACACTATTATAAAAATGGGAACATAAGCAACTTAATCTGCCACACAGACCATCCCCTGGCATGGCGCAGTGCAAAAATAACACATTGTTAAGAAGCGTGGTGTTAGCGATGGGGGGAAACTCAGCATATTAGACAACGAGTACTCTGAGTCAGCCAATGTGAACCTGTACAAGTCTGGAACAGTAATGGTACAGGGCAACCCCAAACAGTTTCAGCTGGACTTTAACATAATCAAAGAGATAGCTCAGCAGGATAAGCTGTCTCTTGTGAAAGTTACTCCCACCCCGAGCGTGTCAGACCAGACCTCTTCATTATACAACCCCACAGACGAGAAACCCAAAGCGGAAAGTCAACCCCCCAGCACAGAGTACTACTCCCTCATTGAAATTAAGGATAAATTCACCCAGCTGGAGGTAAGACAGGTGGAGCTGGAACAGCAGGTGAACACACTCCAGTCAGCACAAAAATAGTCCAGCTCAACAACACACCGTCATACAGACCCGGAGAGCTGGAGGTGGAGAGAGACATATCTGCACTCTGGACTGTGATGAGACAACATCAACAGGAGAACGAGTAGGAGAAGAACAGAGCACTAGAGGAGAGGATCGGAGTGATCGAGGAGAAGGTGAGAACGATGACGTATGATAGAGAACCCATTATAGAGCTGGACACCCCCGCAGAGAAGCCAGCAGAACAGCCCACCCTAACCAAAGCTACAGATTTTACTCCTTATGGACTCAAATGGGAAATATATGCAAGAAAATAAACTTTTCCCAAACACACAGCGTGCCCTAGACCTTCTGTCTGAGGACCAACTAGCGTCACCCAGCCACATAATTATACACACAGGCACAAACGAGAGCACAGCAGGAAAGGGTGGCCACAGCACTCAAGGGAGTGATTAAAAAAGCTTATTCTACTTCTTCTTCTATCTCCATCCTGCTACCACGGAAATACTTCCACCCTGCTACCATACAGTGGGTAAACGCAAGTATTTCCCATGACTGTGCCTCAAAATCAAGTGTTTACCTGGCCCACCACTCCACCCTGGACTTGAACAGCCTTTACTACCAGGTCCACCTCTACAAGGCAGCACCTTTGCCCGGGCCCTAAAGGACATTGCCCTCACCCGCATCCCCAACACCTCACACAGGAGCAACAGATCAACAGACACCCTGCCCAGACCAGCGAGACATTCTCCCAGACCCCCCCCCCCCCCCCCCTCCCACCACATATCGCACAGGCTTGAGCAGCCAAACAGGACCAAAACCCCACTCTTACAATAGCCCATGCCAGTGGCATGTACCAGATACTCAGCAAGCTCTGCTCACACTTACTAGTCTGAGGCCAAACCACACGGCTAACAACATTGGACACAAAACCTTCACTATCTCATCCTGGAATATCCAAGGCCTGAGGTCATCTGCCTTTGGTCTAAAGAGCAGGAACCTGGACTTCACCAAAYAAATCAGAAATACAGACATTGTCATCCTACAAGAAACATGGTCTAGAGGAGATGGACCCACTGGTTTCCCTCTAGGTTACAGCGAGCTGGTAGTCCCATTCAGCAAACTACCAGGTGTGAAACAGGGAAGGGACTCAGGGAGTATGCTAATTTGGTATAGAGCAGACCTAACTCACTCTATTAAATTAATCAAAAGAGGAACATTTTACATTTGGCTAGAAATTGAAAAGGAAATGATCTCAACTGAGAAAAATGTCCTCCTGTGTTCTACCTATATCCCTCAACAAGAATCCCCATACTTTAATGAAGACAGCTTCTCCATCCTGGAGGGGGAAATCAATCATTTCCAGGCCCAGGGACATACTTGTCTGTGGGGGACCTAAATCCCAATACTGGACAAAACCTGACACCCTCAGCACACAGGGGGACAAACACCTACCTGGAGGTGACAGCATTCCCTTCCCCATATTTCCCCCTATGCACAACTACAACAACATAATCAACAAAAACGGGTCACAACTCCTGCAGCTCTGTCGCATGCTGGGTATGTACATAGTCAATGGCAGGCTTCGAGGGGACTCCTAAGGTACTGTAGGTACAGTAGCTTGCGAAAGTATTCACCTTGGCATTTTTCATATTTTGTTGCCTTACAACCTGGAAATGAAATAGATTTTGGGGGGATTTGTATAATTTGATATACACAACATGCCTACCACTTTGAAGATGCAAAATATTTTTTATTGTGAAACAAACATGAAATAAGACAATAAAACTGAAAACTTGAGCGTGCATAACTATTCCCCCCCCCCAAAAGTCAATTACAGCTGCAAGTCTCTTGGGGTATCTCTATAAGCTTGGCACACTCTATAAGCTTGGCAAAACTGCTCCAGCTCCTTCAAGTTGGATGGGTTCCGCTGGTATAGAGCAATCTTTAAGTCATACCACAGATTCTCAATTGAATTGAGGTCTGGGCTTTGACTAGGCCATTCCAAGACAATTAAATGTTTCCCCTTAAACCACTCAAGTGTTGCTTTAGCAGCATGCTTGGGGTCATTGTCCTACTGGAAGGTGAACCTCCGTCCCACTCTCAAATCTCTGGAAGACTGAAACAGGTTTCCCTCAAGAATTTCCCTGTATTTAGCACCACCCATCATTCCTTCAATTCGGACCAGTTTCCCAGTCCCTGACGATGAAAAACATACCCACAGTATGATGCTGCCACCACCATGCTTCACTGTGGGGATGATGTTCTCGGGGTGATGAGAGGTGTTGGGTTTGCACCAGACATAGCATTTTCCTTAGGGGCACTATTTTCACGTCCGGATGAAAAGTGTGCCTAAAGTAAACTGCCTGCTACTCAGGCCCAGAAGCTAGGATATGCATATAATTGGTAGATGTGGATAGAAAACACTCTAAAGTTTCGGAAACTTTTAAAATTATGTCTGTGAGTATAACAGAACTTATTTGGCAGGCGACACCCCGATGACAAACCATCCAAGATTTTATTTTTTTGAGGTCACTCTCTTTTCAATGGGATTTCTATGAGAATCTAGAATTCTAAGGCAGTTGCTTGCAGTTCCTATCGCTTCCACTAGATGTCAACAGTCTTAGAAATTGGTTGATGTTTTTCCTTTGAGAAATGAAGAAGTAGCCCTGTTCAGAACGAGGGTCGAGTGAAGTGTACTGTTGTGGTTGGGGCGCATGACCTGAAAGCTCGCTGCACTTTGTTTTCCTCCGGTATTGAACACAGTTTCTTCCCGTCTTAAATGTGATTCATTATTTACGTTTAAAAATACCTAAAGTTGGATTAGGAAAGTTGTTTGAAATGTTTGGATCAAGTTTACAGGTAACAAATTAGATAACGTGTAGTCATGTTGCGCGAGTTGGAACCGGTGTATTTTCTGAATCACACTCGCCAAATAAATGGACATTTTGGATATATAACGACAGAATTTATCGAACAAAATGACCATTTGTGATGTTTAATGGACATATTGGAGTGACAACAGAAGAAGATCTTTCTTCAAAGGTAAGGCATGAATTATATGTTATTTCTGACTTTTGTGTTGAGCCTAGCGGGTTGAATAATGATTTTGATGTGTATGTTTGATGGGGTGCTGTCCTCAGATAATAGCATGGTTTGCTTTCGCCATAAAGCCTTTTTGAAATCTGACACTGTGGCTGGATTAACAAGAAGTTCATCTTTAAACCAATGTATAACACTTGTATGATTTATTAATTATTATTTTGAGTATTTCTGTTTTTGAATTTGCCGCGCTGCTAATTCACTGGGTGTTGTCAAATCAATCCCGTTAACGGGATTGGCGCGAAAAGGGATCACTGAGAAGTTAATGGCTAAAAAGCTACATTTTTGTCTCATCTGATCAGAGTACCTTCTTCCGTATGTTTGGGGAGTCTCCCACATGCCTAACGTGTTTGCTTATTTATTTCTTTAAGCAATGGCTTTTTTTCTGGCCACTCTTCCGTAAAGCCCAGCTCTGGAGTGTACGGCTTAAAGTGGTCCTATGGACAGATACTCCAATCTCCACTGTGGAGCTTTTCAGCTCTTTCAGGGCTATCTTTGGTCTCTTTGTTGCCTCTCTTATTAATGCCCTCATTGCCTGGTCCGTGAGTTTTGGTGGGCGGCCCTCTCTTGGCAGGTTTATTGTGGTGTCATATTCTTTCCAATTTTTAACAATGGATTTAATGGTGCTCCATGGGATGTTAAAAGTTTCTGATATTTTTCGACAACCCAACCCTGATCTGTACTTCTCCATAACTTTGTCCCTGACCTGTTTGGAGAGCTCCTTGCTTCATGGTGCAACTTGCTTGATGGTGCCCCTTGCTTAGTGGTGTTGCAGACTTTGGGGCCTTTCAGAACAGGTATATATATACTGAGATCATGTGACAGATCATGTGACACTTAGATTGCACACAGGTGAACTTTATTTAACTAATTATGTGAGTTCTGAAGGTAATTGGTTGCACCAGATCTTATGTAGGGGCTTCATAGCAAAGGGTGTGAATACATATGCACACACCACTTTTCCGTTTTRAATTTTTTAGAATTTCTGAAACAAGTTATGTTTTTTATTTCACTTCACCAATTTGGACTATTTTGTTTATGTCCATTACATGAAATCCAAATAAAAATCAATTTACATAACAGGTTGTAATGCAACAAAATAGGAAAAACGCCAAGGTGGGTGAATACTTTCGCAAGGCACTGTACACCTGTAGCTCATCTCATCTCTTGGCGGTAGTACTGTAGACTACTTTATCACTGACTTCAAACCATGGGTAAACCACTTCTCCAATCTTTTTGACCCTATAACATCAAATCAAATCAAATGTAATGGTCACATACACATGGTTAGCAGATGTTAATGCGAGTGTAGCGAAATGCTTGTGCTTCTAGTTCCAACAGTGCATTAATATCTAACAAGTAATATAACAATTCCACAACAACTACCTAATACATGAGCGATGACTGAGTGGAATAGGCAAGAAGCAATAGATGGTATAAAATACAGTATATACATATGACATGAGTAATGTAAGATATATCAACACTATTAAAGTGGCATTATTTAAAGTGACTAGCGATCCATTTATTAAAGTGGCCAATGATTCGAGTCTGTATGTAAGCAGCAGTCTCTCTGTGTTAGTGATGGCTGTTTAACAGTCTGATGGCCTTGAGATAGAAGCTGTTTTTCAGTCTCTCGGTCCCAGCTTTGATGCACCTGTACTGACCTCGCCTTCTGGATGTTAGCGGGGTGGCTCGGGTGGTTGTTGTCCTTGATGATCTTTTTGGCCTTCCTGTGACATCGGGTGGTGTATGTGTCCTAGAGGGCAGGCAGTTTGCCCCCGGTGATGAGTTGTACAGACCGCACCACCCTCTGGAGAGCTTTGCGGTTGAGTGCGGTGCAGTTGCCGTACCAGGCGGTGATATAGCCCGACAGGATGCTCTCAATTTTGCATCTGTAAAAGTTTGTGAGGGTTTTAGGTGACAAGCCAAAATTCTTCAGCCTCCTGAGGTTGAAGAGGCGCTGTTGCACCTTCTTCACCACACTGTCTGTGTAGGTGGACCATTTCAGTTTGTCCGTGATGTGTATGCCGAGGAACTTAAAACTTTCCACTTTCTCCAATGCTGTCTCGTCGATGTGGATAGGGGGCTGCTCCCTCTGCTGTTTCCTGAAGTCCATGATCATCGCCTTTATTTTGTTGTCGTTGAGTGAGAGGTTGTTTTCCTGACACCACACTCTGAGTGCCCTCACCTCCTCCCTTCAGGCTGTCTTGTCATTGTTGTTAATCAAGCCCACTACTGTTGTGTCGTCTGCAAACTTGATGATTGAGTTAGAGGCATGCACGGCCACACAGTCATGGGCCAACAGGGAGTACAGGGGGGGGCTGAGCACGCATGCTTGTGGGGCCCCAGTGTTGAGGATCAGCAAAGTGGAGATGTTGTTTCCTACCTTCCCCACCTGGAGGCAGCCCTTCAGAAAGTCCAGGACCCAAATGCACAGGGCGGGGTTCAGACCCAGGGCCTCAAGCTTAATGATGACCTTGGAGCGTACTATGGTGTTGAATGCTGAGCTGTAGTCAATGAACAGCATTCTTAAATAGGTATTCCTCTTGTCCAGACGGGATAGGGCTGTGCAGTGTGATGGTGATTGCATAGTCTGTGGACCTGTTGGGGCGGTATGCAAACTGAAGTTCCTTATAAACTCACTCACTGAATCAGCGTATAAAACAATATTATTCTCTGAGGCTTCCCGGAACATTTCCCAGTCCCAGATCAAAACAGTCTTGATGCGTGGATTGCGATTGGTCAGACCAGCTTTGAATGGTTCTTGTCACGGGTACATCCTGTTTGAGTTTCTGTTTATAAACATCCCAGAGAGATGTTTATTTCTGTCGGCGCGATGCATGAAGAAACCCAGTGGCTGTATCGACTCCGACAACATATCCTGAGAAAACCGTGTTTTCGTGAAACAGAGAATGTTACAATCTCTGATGCCTCTCTGGAAGGCAACCCTTGCCCTAATTTCGTCTACCTTGTTGTCTAGAGACTGGACATTGGCGAGTAATATACTCGGAAGCGGTGGGTGGTGTGCACACCTTCGAAGTCTGACCAGGAGGCCGCTCCGTCTACCTCTTCTGCGGGATGTTGTTTTGGGTCGGCCTCTGGGATTAGATCCAATGTCCTGGGTGGTGGTCCGAACAAAGGATCCGCTTCGGGAAAGTTGTATTCCTGGTCGTAATGTTGGTAAGTTGACGTCGCTCTTATATCCAATAGTTATTCCCGGCTGTATGTAATAACACTTAAGATCTTCTGGGCTAACAATGTAAGAAATAATACATAAAAAAAAGAAATACTGAATTGTTTCCTGAGGACTCGAACCGAGGCGACCATCTCTGTTGGCGCCATCTTGCGTACATATATATGTATAACATATACATGATCAAATACAAATCTTAGAATCAACTATTAAAGACTACCAGAACCCACTTGATTCTCCAATTTTATTGAATGAACTACAGGACCAAATACAAACCCTCCAACCCAAAAAGGCCTGTGGTGTTGATGGTATCCTCAATGAAATTATAAAATATACAGACCACAAATTCCAATTGGTTATACTTAAACTCTTAATCAACATCAATCTTAGGTCTGGCATCTTCCCCAATATTGAGGAATGTGGCCTCAATACTGCAAACACTACTGCTACAATTAGGTAGTTCAGATTGTGTGTGTGTGTGGTGTGTGTGTTGTTGTGTGTGTGTGTGTTGTGTGTGTGTGTGTGTGTTGTGTGTGTGTGTGTGTGGTGTGTGTGTGTGTGTGTGTGTGTGTGTGTGTGTGTGGTGTGTGGGCGGCGGGGCCGGCGGCGGGCGGGGGCGGGCGGCGGGCGGGCGGGCGGGCGGGCGTGCGTGTGTTGTCTCGTCCGCCTGCCTACCTGCTTTCCTGCATGTGTCTGTGACTGGTAGTCTATAATATCCCACTCAACACACCCAGCTAAAACCAATCCAATAGAATCCAGAGTTCACACTGTGTGTGTGTACGTTTGGATGGTCATTACTTACTTGTGCGTGTGTTCAAGTGTGCTTCTGTGACGTGTGTGCATGCGACTATGTGTGTGTGTGTGTGTGTGTGTGTGTGGTTGAGGACGTTGCTAGCCTAGGGAGACAACACTCTATTGAGTGTGTTTCTAATTTAAAAAATAGCCTTTGCAATCCAATAAAAGGTAATGGAGGTGTTGGCGGTGTTGGGGGGAAGGCGTGAACACATTGAATTTGCAATTGCTTAATGTGCAACCATGGAATAATGAGTATTTTCCGATATTAAGCACCCTCAGATATAATAAATACACTGAAAGGACTTATAATGATGAATAGGGAGACAAATTAAACAGCCATTGTCACGCCCTGACCTTAGTTATCTTCTACCGCCTCAGAAACCCGGATCCGGGAGCACCCCCCACCCCCCACCAGTAAAAAAGCTGAATAGCATAGCTAGCATAGCGTACAAGTAAATAGTAGCATCTAAATATCATTCAATCACAAGTCCAAATACCAGATGAAAGATCCACTTCTTGTGAATCCAGCAATCATTTCTGATTTAAAATGTTTTACAGGAAGACACAATATGTAAATCTATTAGCTAACCACGTTAGCAAAAGACACCATTTTTCTTGTTCCACCATTTTTCTCTTCCACCAGTAGCTATCACCAATTCGGCCAAATAAAGATATTGATAGCCACTACACCAAGAAAAAACCTCATCAATGACAGTCTGATAACATATTTATTGTACAGGATAGGTTTTGTTAGAAAAATGTGCATATTTCAGGTAGAAATCATAGTTTACAATTGCACCCACCATCACAACTAGACTAGAATAAATACAGAGAGCAACGTGTATTACCAATTTACTCTTCATAAAACATTTCATAAAAATAGACAAAGCATAGCAATGGAAAGACACCAGATCTTGTGAATTCAGACAATATTTCAGATTTCTAAGCGTTTTACAGCGAAAACACAATAAATCGTTATATTAGCATACCACATGTGCAAACGTTACCCAGCATGAATTCAAGGCAACGGAGCGATAACGTTATCATCACCAAAATATATTCATTTTTTCACTAACCCTTCTCAGAATTCTTCTGATGACACTCCTGTAACATCATATTACAACATACATATAGAGTTTGTTCGAAAATGTGCATATTTAGCCACAAAAAAACGTGGTTATACAATGAGAATAGTAGCAAAAACTGGCCTGAAAATGTCGGGCGCCATCTTTGAGAGTGATCTAGTCTAATCGATAACTAATCATAAACTTGACTAAAAAATACAGGGTTGACAGGAATCGAAAGACAAATTAGTTTCTTAATGCAATCGCTGACTTACATTTCTAAAATTATCCTTACTGTGCAATACCGGGTCCGCCAAAGCGAAGCTACACAAAACAAAATGGCGAATATGCGTTTAAAAATTTTCAACAGAACAGCGATTTATCATCATAAATAGTTCTTACTATGAGCTGTTCTTCCATCAGAATCTTGGGCAATGTATCCTTTCTCCGGTCTAATCGTCTTTTGGTCGAAAGATGTCCTCTTGTCCCGTAAAAGGCCACTAACGTCGGTATGTACAGGAAACGTGCCCAGCTCATGGAAGGGCTCACAAATAAATGCCTCAAAATCGCACTAAACGGATATAAATTGCTATAAAACGGTTTAAATTAACTAACCTTATGATGTTTTTAACACCTATAACAAGTAAAAACATGACCGGCGATATATTACTGGCTAAACCAAGGCTTGGAAAGAGGTCGGTCCAACGTCCATCGAGCGCAGGGTCCAAAAGAAAGCTACTTCCGGTCTTTGGTGTTTTATACAGGCCCTGATTGCGCAATCGACTCCATTCAAATTGTCACCACTTACTGACATCTAGAGGAAGGTGTAGGCAGTGTTTGTATCCTCATAGCATTCACAGGGACATTAAAACTGACCTGGGACCAGAGGCCAAGATTTCTGAAATCTCACTCCCTGTCAGGAAAAGTGCTGTAGAWWGYGTTCTGTTCCACTRAGAGACATAATTCCAACGGTTATAGAAACTAGAGAGTGTTTTCTATCCAATAATAACAATAATATGCATATTGTACGAGCAAGAATTGAGTACTAGGCAGTTTAATTTGGCATTGTCAAAAAAAAAAAAGTGCTAACAGCTCCCCCTATTGACAAAAGGTTAACTATGTGTTCTGTTTCATTTTGGTCAGGCCAGGGTGTGACGAGGGTGGGTATGCGTGTTTTTGTATTGTCTAGGGTTTTGTATGTCTAGGGGTGTTTGTTAGTCTAGGCATATTGTAGGTCTATGGTGGCCTGAATTGGTTCCCAATCAGAGGCAGCTGTTTATCGTTGTCTCTGATTGGCGATCCTATTTAGGTTGCCATTTTCCCTTTTGGTTTTATGGGTTCTTGTCTATGTGTAGTTGCCTGTCAGCACTCGGTTTATAAAGCTTCACGTTCGTTTTGTTACTTTGTTAGWTTGTTTCATGTTATTTCTTCATTAAAAGAAGAATGTATGCATATCACGCTGCGCCTTGGTCTCCTCATTACGACGAACGTGACAGAAGAACCCAACATAAAAGGACCAAGCAGCGTGTTAATGAGGAGCGGACATCATGGACCTGGGAGAGAGATGAGTGGAGGACATCCTGGACCTGGGAGGAGGTAATGGCAGGGGACAAGACTCTGCCATGGAAACAGGTAGAAACAGCGCAGGAGGAACGGCGACGTTATGAGGGGACACGGCTAGCACGGAAGCCCGAGAGGCAGCCCCAATAAAAAAAAATTGGGGGGCAAACGAGGAGATTGGCTGAGTCAGGTTGGAGACCTGAGCCAACTCCTCATGCTTACCGTGGGGAGCGTGTTATGCAGAGATGCACACAGTGTCTCCAGTTTGCATTCTTAGTCCGGTGCGCTCTATTCCAGCTCCTCGCTTTTGCCGGGCTAGAATGGGCATCCAGCCAGGACGTATTGAGCCAGCTCTACGTTCCGGATCTTCAATGCGTCTCCACGGCCCAGTGTATCCTGTGCCTCCTTCCCGCACTCGCCCCGAGGTGCGTGTCCCCAGCCCGGTACCACCAATACCGGCACCACGCACCAGGCCTCCAGTGCACCTCCAGAGTCCAGTACATCCTGTGCCTCTTCCCCGCACTCGCCCTGAGGTGTGTGTCCTCAGCCCGGTACCACTAGTTCCGGCACCACGCATCAGGCTTCCAGTGCGCTTCCATAGTCCAGAGCTTCCGGCGACAGTACCCAGTCCAGGGCTTCCGGCGACAGTACCCAGTCCAGAGCTTCCGGCGACAGTACCCAGTCCAGAGCTTCCGGTGACAGTACCCAGTCCGGAACCTCCAACGACGGGCCACAGTCCGGAACCTCCAACGATGGGCCACAGTCTGGAACCTCCAACGATGGGCCATGGCTGTCACTTTAATAATTGCGTTAAGGGTAGGTAGGGGACTCGGAAAGAAGAAGTTTAGTGAGTCCACCAGATCAGAGGCAGCAGGGATAACCAGGGATGTTGATACGTTTTTGAATTGGACCATTTTCCTGTGCTGCTCAGCATTCGAAATGTAACGAATACTTTTGGGAAAAAGTATGAAATTAAAAGTACATCATTTTCTTTAGGAATGCAGAAAAGTTAAAGTTAAAGCTGCCAAAAATATAAATAGTAAAGTAAAGTACAGATACTCAAAAAAACTAGTTAAGTAGTACTTTAAAATATTTTTACTTAAGTACTTTACACCACTGGATACACACAAATACACATACATAGCCACTCTCAAACTCGCATATACAATACATGTCCCCTATCTCCCTGTTATAGAACAAATAGGCATGCTCAGAATGAGCATAGGGCTCAGTGTGTTTACGTCTCTGACAGAAACAAATGTCCTTTATGCAGCAGCAGCCGCAGGACTCAGGAATACAATTCATGCCTGGTTACCTCTGTGGCTACTACAACCTATACAGTCCTGGGAGGGGATGTAATGCATACTACACATCTTGCTTGTGTAGGCAGCTTTAGCGTAAGACGTATTGGACTGGATGTGATATTCTTGCGATGTGTGTGTGTGTTGGGGAAATTGTCGTTAGTCCAGTCACATGGTGCTTTGTTAGTGTGTGTGTGTGTGTGTGTGTGTGTGTGTGTGTGTGTGTGTGTGTGTGTGTGTGTGTGTGTGTGTGTGTGTGTGTGTGTGTGTGTGTGTGTGTGTGTGTGTGTGTGTGTGTGTGTGGTGTGTGTGTGTGTGTGGTGTGTGAGAGAGGAATCAGTAGTGTAAACAAAGCAGAAGGTATCAAGGTGAGAGCAGTCTCAGTAACAGAATAAACCCAGAGGTGTCTCTGGCACTTCAAATAAGCTCTCACTCCATCCGACACACACTCACACAAACGCACACGAACACACCGTCTGTGTTCTCACCCTAACTTTGAGGTGTAAGAAAGTTGCCTGAAGCGCTAGAACATGATGGCTACTTGGCTGACCTCACAGCTGCTGCAACTAAACTCTCACAGCTGCCTCAGTAACACACCAAAAAGTGTTTAAGTAACACTGAGATTTGCTCCTCTCATTGAAAGTCACTGTTAATCACATCATCCACAGGATCTAGCGAGCAAGGCCAACCATTTTAGGTACACTCATCTAGCTAATACTAGAACAACATTCTTCATCCTTTAACCAATGTCAGAGACAAAATTCAAATGACTTTTAACGCGATTTAGAAGCTCAACAACGTACTCCTCGTCAATTTTAATAAAGACTGCTCATTACAAACTCTTTCTCCATTCTAATTTGGGACCATGCTTTTACCATGTACTGTAATTCAACCATTCAAAAGGACTCAAAGCCGTGAACGCACGACACTTTCGAAAAACACTTTCTCTTTCATATTCTCTCTCTTTTTCTCTCTATCATTCTCTCTTCCTCCTGCTCTCCCTCTCTCCCTCTCTCTCTCTCTTTCTCTCTCTCTCCCTCACTCTCCCTCTCCTTTTCCTTCTCTCTCTCCCTCTCTCTCTCTTTCCCTCTCTCTCTCTTTCCCTCGGTCTCTTTTTACAGTATCTCTTTCTCTCTCTTCCCCTCTTTCTCTCCCTCACTCTCCATCTCTCTCTCTCCACTCTTCAGGGAGATCCATTTCCATTTTTAAATTATTAAATTAAATAAAAGACCAGGGACACGTCTGACACAAATCCCTGCAGGATCAGGAACGGTGTTTGTGTGCAGGCACTTGAGAGACGCAACAACCTCCGGCTCCCAGGACCCTGGCAGCAGATTAGACGAGGAGGCATTACTAATAGGGCTGCTTTTGTTTCTCTGGCTTCGTGACACCTCACTTTGGAGCTTTCCTGCTTTCTTGGAGTACCCTTGTGTCTTAATGAGCCACAAAGTCATTAACTTTGGTTCGTTGCGTGAAAAGGGAGGAAGTGGGATAGCAGCGGTGGGTACATTTGAAGGTGCAAGACTGAGTTTGATAACAACAACAAAACGTTTTCTAATTAAAAGTTGTTCTATGGTAATTTGTTTTGCCTGCAGGTGCGTGTGTTGCTTCGTTCCCAGGAATGGCCTAGCAATGTTTTCACTCTTATCCATTGTCTGTATKTGCTTGTAAGTCAGTAGGGAAGAAGAGTTTACTTCCCTGATCAGAAAGCTGTTTTCAAATCAAGGAAATATTAAACAAATGTAATACGTGTATGAATGTGTGTTGACTGTAACTCGATAATGGAATGTTTTCCCGTGGACTGTTGTCAACGCTTTCTGTTTTATAGTTTGTTTCATAATGTTCTCTAGTGGTACTGTATACACACATTTCAGGAGCACAACACTAGCTACTGTTCTTCCTGGCATCTATTTCATTATTATTTATTCACCAACGCCCCTCTCCCCTCTTCCTGTCTTCTGCTGACACTGTATCTTTCCTCCTCTGTCTCTCTCCCTCCCTATCTCTCAATACTGCTGTCCCTGTCTCTCTGTCTCTCTCTCAATACTGCTGTCCCTGTCCTCTCGGTCCTTCTCTCTGTTCTCTCTCCCTCCTCTTTCTCTCAATACTGCTGCTGTCCTGTCTCTCTCTCCTCCCATCTCTCAATACTGCTGTCCCTGTCTCTCTGTCTCTCCTCTCAATACTGCTGTCCCCTGTCGCTCTGTCTCTCTCTCAATACTGATGTCCCTGTCTCTCTGTCTCTCTCTCCGTCTCTCTCCCTCCCTTTCTCTCAATACTGCTGTCCCTGTCTCTCTCTCCTCCATTCTCTCATACTGCTGTCCCTGTCTCTCTGTCTCTTCCTCCCTTCTCTCAATACTGCTGTCCCTGTCTAACTGTCTCTCTCTCAATACTGCTGTCCCTGTTTCTCTGTCCTCTCCCCTCCCTTTCTTCATACTGCTGTCCCTGTCTCTCTGTCTCTCCTCCCTTTCTCTCAATACGGCTGTCCCTGTCTCTATGGTCTCCTCTCCCTCCCTATTACTGCTGCCTCTGTCCCTGTCCCTGTCCCCTCTGGTCTTTCTCCCTCCCTTTCTCTCAATACCTCTGTCCCTGTTCTATGTGTCTCTCCCCCTTTCTTCTCAATACTGCTGTCCTGTCTCTCTGTCTCTCTCCCTCCTTTTCTCATACTGCTGTCCCTGTCTACTGTCTCTCTCTCAAACGCTGTCCTGTCTCTTCTGCTCTCTCCCTCCTTTCTCTCAATACTGCTGTCCCTGTCTTCTGTCTCTCCTCCCTTTCTCTCAATACGGCTGTCCCTGTCTCTTATGTCTCTCTCCCTCCCTTATTACTGCTGCCCCTGTCCTGTCCTGTCCCTCTGTCTTTTCTCCTCTTTTCCCAATACCTCTGTCCCTGTCTCTATGTGTCTCTCCTCCCTTTCTCTCAATACTGCTGTCCCTGTCTCTCTGTCTCTCTCCCTCCCTTTCTCTCAATACTGCGTCCCTGTCTAACTGTCTCTCTCTCAATACCTGCTGTCCCTGTCTCTCTGTCTCTCTCCCTCCTTTCTCTTCAATACTGCTGTTCTGTCTCTCTGTCTCTCCTCCCTTTCTCTCAATACGGCTGTCCCTGTCTCTTGTCTCTCTCCTCTCTTACTGCTGCCCCGTCCCTGTCCCTGTCCCTCTGTCTTTCTCCCTCCCTTCTCTCAATACCTCTGTCCTGTCTCTATGTTTCTCCCTTTCTCTCATACTGCTGTCCTGTCTCTCTGTCTCTCTCCTCCCTTTCTCTCAATACTGCTGTCCCTGTCTAACTGTCTCTCTCTCAATACTGCTGTCCCTGTCTCTATGTGTCTCTCCTCCTTTTCTCTCAATACTCTGTCCCTGTCCTGCTGTCTCTCTCCCTCCTTTCTCTCAATACTACTGTCCCTGTCTCTGTCTCTCTCCCTCCCTTCTCTCAATACCACTGTCTCTCGTTCTGTCTCGCTCCCTCCCTTTCTCTCAATACTGCTGTCCCTGTCTCCATGTGTCTCGCCCTCCTTTTCTCTCAATACTGCTGCCCCTGTCTCTCTCTCTCTCCCTCCCTTTCTGTCCTCCCTCTCCCTGTGACTCCTCTCCTCCAACACTCCCTCTTCCATCTCCCCACCCCCACTCTATCTCTTCTCTCAATTCAATTCAATTCAAGGGGCTTTATTGGCAGGGAAACATCTGTTAACATTGCAAAGCAAGTGAGGTAGTAATAATACAAAAGTGAAATAAACAATAAAAATTAACAGTAAACATTACACATACAGAAGTTTCAAAACAAAGACATTACAAATGTCATATTATATATATATATATATATATATATATATATATATTATATATATATACAGTGTTGTAACAATGTACAAATGGTTAAAGTACACAAGGGAAAATAAATAAGCATATATATGGGTTTGTATTTACAATGGTGTTTGTTCTTCACTGGTTGCCCTTTGCTTGTGGCAACAGGTCACAAATCTTGCTGCTGTGATGGCACACTGTGGAATTTCACCCAGGTAGATATGGGAGTTTCTCAAAATTGGATTTGTTTTCGAATTCTTTGTGGATCTGTGTAATCTGAGGAAAATATATCTCTCTAATATGGTCATACATTGGGCAGGAGGTTAGGAAGTGCAGCTCAGTTTCCACTCATTTTGTGGGCAGTGAGCACATAGCCTGTTTTCTCTTGAGACCATGTCTGCCTACGGCGACCTTTCTCAATAGCAAGGCTATGCTCACTGAGTCTGTACATAGTCAAAGCTTTCCTTAAGTTTGGGTCAGTCACAGTGGTCAGGTATTCTGCCACTGTGTACTCTCTGTTTAGGGCCAAATAGCATTATAGTTTGCTCTGTTTTTGTGTTAATTCTTTCCAATGTGTCAAGTAATTATCTTTTTTGTTTTCTCATGATTTGGTTGGGTCTAATTGTGCTGTTGTCCTGGGGCTCTGTGGGGTGTGTTTGTGTTTGTGAACAGAGCCCCAGGACCAGCTTGCTTAGGGGACTCTTCTCCAGGTTCATTCTCTCTGTAGGTGATGACTTTGTTATGGAAGGTTTGGGAATCGCTTCCTTTATGGTGGTTGTAGAATTTAACGGCTTTTTTCTGGATTTTGATAATTAGTCGGTATCGGCCTAATTCTGCTCTGCATGCATTATTTGGTGTTCTACGTTGTACACGGAGGATATTTTTGCAGAATTCTGCATGCAGAGTCTCAATTTGGTGTTTGTCCCATTTTGTGAAGTCTTGGTTTGAGCGACCCCAGACTCCCCAGATCCATCACAACCATAAAAAGCAATCTCTACTGATGATTTCAATATTTTACCAATCTAAATTTGGTATGTGAATTTGATGCCCTTTTGATGCCATAGGATGCCTTCGCCTTGTCTCTCCAGATCGTTCACAGTTTGTGGAAGTTACCTGTGGGCGGCTGATGTTTAGGCCAAGGTATGTATAGTTTTTGTGTGCTCTAGGGCAAACAGTGTCTAGATGGAATTTGTGTCCTGGCGACTGGACCTTTTTTGGACACAATTATTTTGGTTTTACTGAGATTACTGTCAGGGCCTAGGTCTGACAGAATCTGTGCAGAAATTCTAGGTGCTGCTGTAGGCCTCTTGGTTGGTGACACGAAGCACCCAATCATCAGCAAACAGTAGACATTTGACTTCGGATTCTAGTTGGGTGGAGGCCAGGGTGCTGCAGACTGTTCTAGTGCCAGGCCCGCGCAATTCGTTGATTATATATTTGAAAGAGGGTGGGGACTGAGCTGCATCCCTGTCTCCACCCGACGACCCTGTGTGAAGAAATGTGTGTGTTTTTGGCCAATTTTAACCGCACATTGTTGTTTGTGTACATGGATTTATAATGTTGTATGTTTACCCCCAACACACGTTTCCATCAATTTGTATAGCAGACCCTTCATGCCAAATTGGGTCGAAAGCTTTTTTGAAAATCACACAACAAAGCATGAGAAGACTTTGCCTTTGTTTTTGGTTTTGTTTGGTTGTAATTAGGGGTGTGTAGGGTGAATACATGCGTCTGGGTTGTGTTGTAGAAACAGTAATTTGGGTAAAATAAGCCCATTGGACCATTTCTCAGTAATTGTTTTCATTTGAGAAATGTTACCAGTCTGTGAATGTAATTGCAAGATTTTCCCAGGATCACTGTTGACCATTATTCCAGCGGTAGTTATGGGGTCAAATTGTCCTCACTTTTGTGATTTGGCGGTGATCAGTCTTTTCATAAATATTGGGAGACCAGACTAAGCCGATTTAAGGATTTTTAGTATATCCATTGGAATTTGTTTCTGTATATATTGATCATTTCATAAGGAATACCCATCAATCACCACAAGGCCTTTTTGGGTTGGAGTGTTTCTATTTTTTCCTGTAACTCATTCAAGGTATTGGAGAATCCAGGTGGGTTCTGTAGTTCTTTAATAGTTGATTCTAAGCGTCGTATTTGATCATGTATATGTTTTTGCTCTTTATTTTTGTTATAGAGCCAAAAAGATGGAGAAAGTGGTTTACCCATACTCTCCATTTTGGATACGGTATTCTTCCGTGTTGTTGTTTGTGTTTAGTGTTTTCCAATTTTCCCAGGAAGTGGTTAGAGTCTATGGATTCTTCAATTCATTGAGCTGATTTCTGACGTGCTGTTCCTTCTTTTTCCGTAGTGTATTTCTGTATTGTTTTAGTGATTCACCATAGTGAAGGCGTGACTCAGGTTTTCCGGGTCTCTATGTTTTTAGTTGGACAGGTTTCTCAATTTCTTTCTTAGATTTTTTAATTCTTCATCAAACCATTTTGCCATTGTTGTTCATTTTTCTCGGTTTTTCTATTTGAGATTTTTAGATTTGATAGGGAAGCTGAGAGGTCAAATAGACTGTTAAGATTTTCTACTGCCAGTTTACACCTTCACTATTGCAGTGGAACGTTTTACCCAGGAAATTGTCTAAAAGGATTGAATTTGTTGTTGCCCAATTGTTTTTTGGTAGGTTTCCAAACTGCATTCCTTCCATCTATAGCATTTCTTAATGTTACTCAGTTCCTTTGGCTTTGATGCCTCATGATTGAGTATTGCTCTGTTCATGTAGACTGTGATTTTGCTGTGGTCTGATAGGGGTGTCAGTGGGCTGACTGTGAACGTTCTGAGAGACTCTGGGTTGAGGTTCAGTGAAAAAGTAGTCTACAGTGCTACTGCCAAGAGATGAGCTATAGGTGTACCTACCATAGGAGTCCCCTCGAAGCCTACCATTGACTATTTACTCTCTCTCTCTCTATGTCCTCTCCTATCTCTATCTGCCCTTTCTCAATTGCTAATCTCTCTCTTCCATGTCCTTCTCTCTATTCCTTCCCCTCCCTATCACTCCTTTCACTACCCTACTCTATATTCTCCCCTTCCAACCCTCTCTCTTTCCACCCCTTTCCTATATCTCTCCACCCACACCTCTCTCACTCTCTCTTTCTGGCAGCCTCTGATGGCCAGATGGGCTGTGAGCTGGGCTGTGGTGTGTTGGCTGTGGGCCAGTCAGTGGGGATTTATGGTCAGGGGTGTCTGTCAGGGACGAGCTCCTCACACCTCTGATAAAGCCATATTATCAGCAGGGAGCAACCAGCTTTGCACATACATTAACCACTTTACTCTCCAACTGGTACTGCAATCTCTGTGTGGTGTGTGTGTGTGTGTGGTGGTGGTGTGTGTGTGGTGTGTGGTGTGTGTGTGTGTGGTGTGTGTGTGTTGTGTGTGTGTGTGTGTGTGTGTGTGTGTGTGGTCTTGTCGTGTGTTTGTCTATGTGTGTGTGTTTAGCTAGTCTATCTCTGGCCAGCAAAGTATATTTTGGCCAGGGCCCCAGGCTCCCCGGGAGGTCCGGATGGACTGAGTAGACCTCCAGCTTAAGACTCCCTGCCACCGCACTGAAACCTTCAGGGCAAACCTAACATTCCTCAGCAGCTACACACCACTGCTTGGTTCTATTAAAACCCCCACAGCGCTATCAGTACTGGGCAGCAGCCAGGATGCTAGGCTAAGCTAAGCTAACAGTCGCCTACTGGGCAGATGGCAGGACTCTAAGCTTGGCTAAGCTAACAGTACTGGTCAGCTAGGCTATGTTAACAGTAACATACTAATGCTGTGGAGTCAGTCGTGATAATGCACAATGCTGACTGAGTTTATTCACATCAGGAAACAGGTCCTGCTATCTATCTCTCACGGGGAGATATGAAGGCTGTCAGTGCTACACAGAGCCTGAGAGAGATAGGGCTGGGCTGAGAGAGATAGGGCTGGGCTGAGAGAGATAGGGCTAGCCTGAGCTGCAGAGGAGAAATCCTACCTTTTAATGCAATGCACATGCTGGGTAGATATGGACTGTACACATGCTGGGTAGATATGGACTGTGCACATGCTGGGTAGATATGGACTGTGCACATTCTGGGTAGATATGGACTGTGCACATTCTGGGTAGATATGGACTGTGCACATGCTGGGTAGATATGGACTGTGCACATAATGGGTAGATATGTGTTATGTGTATGTAATATGAAGGAGTTTGTGAGTGTTTGTCTGTGCATGTGTTTAGGAGAGAGTCTGCAGACAATAAGTTTAGTTCTTTGTGTGTGTGAGTGTTTGTACGATAACAACATTTCAACCCTTACGTCTTCATCAGGCATRCATATCCCAGGTGGGGGTGGAAGGTCCTATATATAGGGGCAGAACTCAGTCACATCACTTCTTGTAACAGGAGGTAAAAATACATAACATAGATTCACAAAATCAACATTCAATGTATAAAAATATATGACCATACAAGAGGAATGTGATCTATATTTACAGTAAAATATATATAATCAATAGGATTGAGGTCAGGGCTTTGTGATGGCCACTCCAATACCTTGACTTTGTTGTCCTTTAGCCATTTTGCCACAATTTTGGAAGTATGCTTGGGGTCAATGTCCATTTGGAAGACCCATTTGCGACCAAGCTTTAACTTCCTTCCTGATGTCTTGAGATGTTGCTTCAATTTATCCACATAATTTTCCACCCTCATGATGCCATCTATTTTGTGAAGTGCACCAGTTCCTCCTGCAGCAAAGCACCCCCACAACATGATGCTGCCAACCTGTGCTCACGGTTGGGATGGTGTTCTTTGGCTTGCATGCCTCCCCTTTTTCCTCCAAACATAACTATGGTCATTATGGCCAAACAGTTCTATTTTTGTTTCATCAGACCAGAGGACATTTCTCCAAAAAGTATGACTTTTGTCCCATGTGCAGTTGAAAACCGCAGTCTGGCTTTTTTATGGCAGTTTTGGAGCAGTGGCTTCTTCCTTGCTGTGCGGCTTTTCAGGTTATGTCGCTATGGACTTGTTTTACTGTGGATATACATACTTTTGTACCTGTTTCCTCCAGCATCTTCACAAGGCCCTTTGCTGTTGTTCTGGGATTTAATTTGCACTTTTCGCAACAAAGTACGTTCATCTCTAGGAGACAGAACGCGTCTCCTTCCTGAGCGGTATTTTATTTTATTTATTTTATTTAACCTTTATTAACCAGGTAGGCAAATTGAGAACACGTTCTCATTTACAATTGCGACCTGGCCAAGATAAAGCAAAGCAGTTCGACACATACAACAACACATAGTTACACATGGAGTAAAACAAACATATAGTCAATAATACAGTGGGGAAAAAAATAAGTCTATATACAATGTGAGCAAGTGAGGTGAGATAAGGGAGGTGAAGGCAAACAAATATATGTATAAATAAATAAAATAAATAAATAAAAATATAAAAGGCCATGGAGGTGAAGTGAATACAACACGCAAGTAATAAAACTAAAAAAAAACCCTGGAATGGTTGGTTTGCAGCGGAAGAAAGTGCAAAAGTAGAGACAGAAAATAATGGGGTGCAAAGGAGCAAAATAAATTAATAAAATAAATACAGTAGGTAAAGAGGTAGTTGTTTGGGCTAAATTGTAGATGGTTTATGTACAGGTGCAGTAATCTATGAGCTGCTCTGACAGCTGGTGCTTAAAGCTAGTGAGGGAGATAGGTGTTTCCAATTTCAGAGATTTTTTGTAGTTCGTTCCAGTCATTGGCAGCAGAGAACTGGAAGGAGAGGCGTCCAAAGGAAGAATTGGTTTTGGGGTGACTAGAGAGATATACCTGCTGGAGCGCGTGCTACAGATAGGTGCTGCTATGGTGACCAGCGAGCAGAGATAAGGGGGACTTTACCTAGCAGGTCTTGTAGATGACCTGGAACCAGTGGGTTTGGCGACGAGTATGAAGCGAGGGCCAGCCAACGAGAGTGTACA
This sequence comes from Salvelinus sp. IW2-2015, assembly GCF_002910315.2. Lineage (NCBI taxonomy): Eukaryota > Metazoa > Chordata > Actinopteri > Salmoniformes > Salmonidae > Salvelinus > Salvelinus sp. IW2-2015. The sequence continues at coordinate 34,679,061 of NC_036862.1, forward strand.
GGTCGCAGTGGTGGGTAGTATATGGGGCTTTGGTGACAAACGGATGGCACTGTGATAGACTGCATCCAATTTATTGAGTAGGGTTTTGAGGCTATTTTGTAAATGACATCACGAAGTCGAGGATTGGTAGGATGGTCAGTTTTACAAGGGTATGTTGGCAGCATGAGTAAAGGATTGCTTTGTTGCGGAATAGGAAGCCAATTCTAGATTTGACTTTGGATTGGAGATGTTTGATGTGAGTCTGGAAGGAGAGTTTACAGTCTAACCAGACACCTAGTATTTGTAGTTGTCCACATATTCTAAGTCAGAACCGTCCAAAGTAGTGATGTTGGACAGGCGGGCAGGGGCAGGCAGCGATCGGTTGAAGAGCATGCATTTGGTTTTACTTGTATTTAAGAGCAGTTGGAGGCCACGGAAGGAGAGTGTATGGCATTGAAGCTCGCCTGGAGAGTTGTTAACACAGTGTCAAAAGAAGGGCCAGAAGTATACAGATAGTGTCGTCTGCGTAGAGGTGGATCAGAGAATCACCGCAGCAAGAGCGACATCATTGATGTATACAGAGAAGAGAGTCGGTCCAAGAATTGAACCCTGTGGCACCCCCTAGAGACTGCCAGAGGCCCGGACAACAGACCCTCCGATTTGACACACTGAACTCGATCAGAGAAGTAGTTGGTGAACCAGGCGAGGCAATCATTAGAGAAACCAAGGCTGTCGAGTCTGCCAATGAGGATGTGGTGATTGACAGAGTCAAAAGCCTTGGCCAGGTCAATGAATACGGCTGCACAGTATTGTTTCCTATCGATGGCGGTTACGATGTCGTTTATGACCTTGAGCGTGGCTGAGGTGCACCATGACCAGCTCTGAAACCAGATTGCATAGCGGAGAAGGTGTGGTGGGATTCGAAATGGTCGGTAATCTGTTTTTGACTTGGCTTTCGAAGACCTTAGAAAGGCAGGGTAGGATAGATATAGGTCTGTAGCAGTTAGGGTCAAGGGTGTCCCCCCCTTTGAAGAGGGGGATAACCGCAGCTGCTTTCCAATCTTTGGGGATCTCGGACGACACGAAAGAGAGGTTGAAGAGGCTAGTAATAGGGGTGGCAACAATTTCAGCAGATAGTTTTAGAAAGAAAGGGTCCAGATTATCTAGCCCGGCTGATTTGTAAGGGTCCAGATTTTGCAGCTCATTTAGGACATCAGCTGACTGTATTTGGGAGAAAGAGAAATGGGGAAGCTGGGCGAGTAGCAGAGGGGAGGGCAGTGCTGTTGTCCGGGGTAGGGGCAGCCAGATGGAAAGCATGGCAGCCGTGGAAAAATGCTTATTGAAATCTCAATTATAGTGGATTTGTCGGTGGTGACAGTGTTTCCTATCTTCGAGCGGTTGGAGCTGGGAGGAGGTGTTCTTATTCTCCATGGACTTTACGTGTCCCAGAACTTTTTGAATTGTGTTGCAGGAAGCAAATTTCTGCTTGAAAAAGCTAGCCTTGGCTGTTCTAACTGCCTGTGTATATTGGTTTCTGGCTTCCCTGAAAAGTTGCATATCACGGGGGCTGTTCGATGCTAATGCAGAACGCCATAGGATGTTTTCTGTTGGTTAAGGGCAGTCAGGTCAGGAAGAGAACCAAGGGCTATATCTGTTCCTGGTTCTAAATTTCTTGAATGGGGCATGCTATTCAAGATGGTGAGGAAGGCATTTTTAAAAAAATGACCAGGCATCCTCTACTGACGGGATGAGATCGATATCCTTCCAGGATACCCCGGCCAGGTCGATTAGAAAGGCCTGCTCGCTGAAGTGTTTCAGGGAGCGTTTGACAGTGATGAGGGAGGTCGTTTGACCGCTGACCCATTACGGATACAGGCAATGAGGCAGTGATCGCTGAGATCTTGGTTGAAAACAGCAGAGTGTATTTGGAGGGCAAGTTTGTTAGGATGATATCTATGAGGGTACCCGAGTTTACGGAATTGGGGTGGTACCTGGTAGGTTCATTGATAATTTGGTGTGAGATTGAGGGCATCAAGCTTAGATTGTAGGGTGGCTGGGGTTTTGAGCATGTTCAAATTTAGGTCGCCTAGCAGCACGAACTCTGAAGATAGATGGGGGCGCAATCAGTTCACATATAGTGTCCAGAGCACAGCTGGGGCAGAGGGTGGTCTATAGCAGGCGGCAACGGTGAGAGACTTGTTTTTAGAGAGGTGGATTTTTAAAAAGTAGAAGTTCAAATTGTTTGGGAAAGACCTGGATAGTAAGACAGAACTCTGCAGGTAGTCTTTGCAGTAGATTGCAACACCGCCCCCTTTGGCCGTTCTATCTTGTTCTGAAAATCTTGTAATTGGGGATGAAAATATCTGAGTTTTTGGTGGTCTTTCAAGCCAGGATTCAGACACGGCTAAAACATCCGGGTTGGCAGAGTGTGCTAAAAGCAGTGAACAAAACAAACTTAGGGAGGAGGCTTCAATGTTAACATGCATAGAGCCAAGGCTATTACGGTTACAGAAGTCATCAAAAGAGAGCGCCTGGGGAATAGGAGTGGAGCCAGGTACTGCAGGGCCTGGATTCACCTCTACATCACCAGAGGAACAGAGGAGGAGTAGGATAAGGGTACGGCTAAAAGCTATGAGAATTGTCGCCTAGAGCTACTGGAGCAGAGAGTAAGAGGAGGTTTCTGGGGGCGATAAAATAGTTTAAAGGAATAATGTACAGACAAAGGTATGGTAGGATGTGAATACAGTGGAGGTAGACCTAGGTATTGAGTGATGATGAGAGAGATATTGTCTCTAGAAACATCATTGAAACCAGGTGATGTCATCGATATGTGGGTGGAGAACTGAGAGGTTGATATGGTATAGTGAACAGGGCTAGAACTCTCATACAGTGAAATAAGCCAATAAACATTAACCAGAACAGCAATGGACAAGGCATATTAACATTAGGAGAGGCCATGCTTAATCGGGTGATCAATAAGGGTCCAGTGAGTAGAGGTTGGTTGGGTTGGGGTCGTGGCGATCTCCAGGACCAGCGTGGCTCGCGTATCGTGGCTCTTGGGTTAGCCCAGCATGGGCATCGGAAGCCTGTTTGTAGATACCCTCTACCCTCACGGACCCTTTAACGTTGCGTTTGCCTCAGCCCGATTCTGGGAGAGTGTACAGGCCGTCTCGCTTTACGATGTGTTTAGATGGGTTTGCCCTCCTGTGTGCGCAAGAGGGTATCGAGAGTCCCACTAATTGGCAGTAATAGATATAGTGCCAGAGGGTGATGAAAAAATGAGTAAATAAAAATAATATGAGGAATTTAATATTATACATGGAATAAAAAGGAGATTCTAGTCCGCGTTGATGTCTTATTCACACGGTAAGCAAGCCGATAATAGCACCAGCTAACGTATTAAGCGGCCATACAACGGTGAGCCGAGTTCAGTCGTAACGTTCGCGCAGCAGCGTGCACCCATGATTGGTATAAACGCCCTATCGAGCGCAGTATCCAGTCTGGGCAGTCATGACAAGGCCCGAGTGGGGATCCGGTTCTTCAGCACAGCAGCGACCCCAGATAAACGCTTGTCCCGGATGTGCTCGCATATCAGTACAATCCCTACACGCCTGTGTATAGGTCTCTACAGGCACTGTATCATGAGAGTATTGTCCTCACATCCTACCCCGGGATCTGACCCATTTAGTCCAGAATCTGTGTACACACTACACGGTTTTCGCAGGCTTAAAGCTTAGCATGCGAGTAATCGAGACGGTGCACAGCTCGACCAGAGCTGCGGCTGGAATGAAACCGGGGAACACTGGTCTAGTAGCTAGCTAATGACATAGTCGCCGACATGCTACAGCGGCTACCGAGGTCGAGCGCATAGTCTAACTAATAGTGCCGGTAGCATTATATGCCAGTCTAGCAGCGCACTATAAGTCTGATGATCCCCTACAGACATGGGTAACTGACGGTCCATTCTGTCGACACGAGGGCAGCTGAAACTCCAAGCTAGCCAGCAAACGGCTATTTCGGGCAGATCACGATTAGCTTTTGGTAGTTTGGAGTAGCTACTGGTTAGCTTTCGGCTAGTCTGTCTTGCATTATGCTGTGTGGCTTCACGATGGATTTCAGTTTGAGGTAATATTCTTTTTAGTAATGTGTGAAGCGCGGTGTGCATGGAACTTTTTTGCTAGGAAACATTTTGTAGTTGATTTCTTGGATAATAAAATTAAATAGATAAGAAAAGTGAAGAGAGGTTAAATATATATACGGATACAAACAATACGGAACAGAAAAAGACGTCTGAACGCTAAGCAACCTTGGGGAAATGACGGCTGCGTGGTCCCATGGGTTTTATACTTGCGTACTATTGTTTGTACAATGAGATGTGGTACTTCAAGCATTTGGAAATTGCTCCAATGATGAGGTATGGCTGACTTCTTTTGATTTACCATGAGTTCAAGCAAATTTTTAAAGGTAGGCCTTGAATTACATCCACAGGTACACTCCAATTGACAATGATGTCAATTAGCCTATAGAAGTCTTCTAAAGCCTGACATCATTTCTGGAATGTCCAAGCTGTTTAAAGGCACAGTCAACTCAGTGTATGTAATCTTCTGACCCACTGGAATTGTGATACAGTGAATTATAAGTGAAATAATCTGTCTGTAAACAACTGCTGGAAAGATGACTTGTGTCATACACAAAGTAGATGTCGTAACCGATTTGCCAAAACTATAGTTTGTTAACAAGAAATTTGTGGAGTGGTTGAAAAATGAGTTATAATGACTCCAACCCAATTGTATTTAAACTTCCGACTCCAACTGTATATATATATAACTCGTTTACACACACACAATATTCAATTGTGAAGGCTTTTCACTAGATGTTGGAAGATTGCTGCGGGGACATGCTTCCATTAATTAAGCCAGAAGAGCATTGGTGAGGTCGCGCACTGATGTTGGGCGATTATTAGGCCTGGCAGCTTTCCAATTAATTTCAAAGGTTTTCAATGGGGTTAAGTTCAGGGCTGTATGCAGGCCAGTCATGTTCTTCCACACTGGTCTCGACCAACCATTTCTGTATGGACCTCGCTTTGTGCACAGAGGCATTGTCATGCTGAAACAGGAAAGGGCCTTCCCCAAACTATTGCCACAAAGTTGGAAAAACAGAATTGTCTAGAATGTCATTGTATGCTGTAGCGTTAAGGTTTCCCTTCACTGGAACTAAGCGGCCTAGCACGAAAAACAGCCCCAGATCGTTATTCCTCCTCCACCAAACTTTACAGTTGGCACTAGGCATTCGGGCAGATAGCGATCTCCTGGCATCCGCCAAACCCAGATTCGTCTGTTAGTCTGCCAAATGCTAAAGCGTGATTCATCGCTCCAAATAACGAGTTTCCACTGTTCCCGAGTCCAATTGTGGCGAGCTTTACACCATTCCAGCTGACGATTGGCATTGCGCATGGTGATCTTAGGCTTGTGTGCGGCTGCTTTTTACCACCTGTTTCAGGAAGTGATGTCACTGAGTCCTGCCCATATATATAGGACCTTCCATCCCCGTTTTGGATATGGATGCACGATGAAGACCTAAGGGATGAAACATTGTCAAAACATTGTTATAAAACAATTACCTATTTTTATTGTTCATGATTTCACCTACATCTCCAGCGCCTGCAAAAAGTAGCAGGATGTGCGTATGTTCTGCAGCTTTTGTGTGTGTGTTTGAACATGTATTGTGTATATTATGTGTGCATGTCTCTGTTTTGCCTCATACCAACACAGTAGATGTGTTGGCCCTTATACACGCTCGAATTGCTCACACAGGAACAGGAGCAGAGGTTTACTGTTGCTGTATTAATCTATGATGGAGTGCTCCTCTCACTCCCTAACTGAGTCACACACACACACACACACACACACAACACACACACACAACACAACACACACAACACACACCACACACACACACACACACACACACACACACACACACACACACCACACAGAGACACACAGAGAACACACACACCTCCCTCCTGAGCACTGTGTTGGTCTTCCCTTTGACTCATTCACCAGGTGTTGCAGTAGAGGTGTGAAAACCATGTGTGTGGGGTGTGTGTGTGTGTGTGTGTGTGTGTGTGTGTGTGTGTGGTGTGTGTGTGTGTGTGTGTGTGTGTGTGTGTTGTGTGTTTGTGTGTGTGTTGTGTGTGTGTGTGTGTGTGGTGTGTCACAGCATTTGGTAAGCATTAAAGACCAGTAAAACTCAGGTTCGCCTCTCATTTTCATAACTGGAGGTTTTAATTTATGGGGAAACATTGATTATTTCCTGTTTATTCTGGAGCGTAATTGAATGAGACTGCCATAAATTGGGTGGAAGTGTTGTAATGTGTGATGAATGTGCTGGTTCATTGGAGGTGAAGGAAGTGGAGAGCTAAAGTGTCTCCTAGTCTCCTACAGATCTAAGCATGATTAAGTCTCATTAGAGTCGCTGCTAATAGGTGAGCCAGGGATCAGTGATGATTAAACAACACAGGTCAGCTGCTGATGACTGATTAAAAACACAACGTAGTTACGACAGGCAGTCGATGACTATTTAAACAACACACAGTGTTTACACAGGTCAGCTGCTGATGACTGATTTAAACACACAACAGTTAGTGTTACCACAGGTCAGCTGCTGATGACTGATTAAACAACACAATGTAGTGTACCACAGGTTCAGCTGCTGATGACTGATTTAAACAACACAATGTTAGTGGTTTACCACAGGTCAGCTGCTGATGACTGTTTAAACAACACAATGAGTGTTACCACAGGTCAGCTGCTGATGACTGATTTAAACAACACATGTAGTGTTTACCACAGGTCAGCTGCTGATGACTGATTTTTTAAACACACAATGTAGGTTACCACAGGGTCAGCTGCTGATGACTGATTTAACAACCACAATGTAGTGTTACCACAGGTCAGCTGCTGATGACTGATTAAACAAACACAATGTAGTGTTACCACAGGTCAGCTGCTGATGACTGATTTAAACAACACAATGTAGTGTTACCACAGGTCAGCTGCTGATGACTGATTTAAACAACACAATGTAGTGTTACCACAGGTCAGCTGCTGATGCTGATTTAAACAACACAATGTAGTGGTTACCACAGGTCAGCTGCTGTGACTGATTTAAACAAACACAATGTAGTGTTACCACAGGTCAGCTGCTGATGACTGATTTAAACAACACAATGTAGTGTTACCACAGGTCAGCTGCTGATGACTGATTTAAACAACACAATGTAGTGTTACCACAGGTCAGCTGCTATGGACTGATTTAAACAACACAATGTAGTGTTACCACAGGTCAGCTGCTGATGACTGATTTAAACAACACAATGTAGTGTTACCACAGGTCAGCTGCTGATGACTGATTTAAACAACACAATGTAGTGTTACCACAGGTCAGCTGCTGATGACTGATTTAAAACAACACAATGTAGTGTTACCACAGGTCAGCTGCTGATGACTGATTTAAACACAACGTAGTGTTACCACAGGTCAGCTGCTGATGACTGAATTTAAACAACACAACGTAGTGTTACCACAGGTCAGCTGCTGATGACTGATTTAAACAACACAAGTAGTGTTACCACAGGTCAGCTGCTGTGACTATTTAAACAACACAATGTAGTGTTACCACAGGTCAGCTGCTGATGACTGATTTAAACAACACAATGTAGTGTTACCACAGGTCAGCTGCTGATGACTGATTTAAACAACACAATGTAGTGTTACACAGGTCAGCTGCTGATGACTGATTTAAACAACACAAATGTAGTGTTACCACAGGTCAGCTGCTGATGACTGATTTAAACAACACATGTAGTGTTACCACAGGTCAGCTGCTGATGACTGATTTAAACAACACAATGTAGTGTTACCACAGGTCAGCTGCTGATGACTGATTAAACACACAATGTATGTACAAGGAGCTGCTGATGACTGATTTAAACAACACAACGTAGTGTTACCACAGGTCAGCTGCTGATGACTGATTTAAACAACACAACGTAGTGTTACCACAGGTCAGCTGCTGATGACGATTTAAACAACACAAGTAGTGTTACCACAGTCAGCTGCTGATGACTGATTTAAACAACACAATGTAGTGTTACACAGGTCAGCTGCTGATGACTGATTTAAACAACACAATGTAGTGTTACCACAGGTCAGCTGCTTGAGACTGATTTAAACAACACAATGTAGTGTTACCACAGGTCAGCTGCTGATGACTGATTTAAACAACACAATGTAGTGTTACCACAGTCAGCTGCTGATGACTGATTTAAACAACACAACGTAGTGTTACCACAGGTCAGCTGCTGATGACTGATTTAAACAAACAATGTAGTGTCCACAGGTCAGCTGCTGATGACTGTTTTAAACAACACAATGTAGTGTTACCACAGTCAGCTGCTATGACTGATTTAAACAAACAATTGTGTTACCACAGGTCAGCTGCTGATGACTGATAGTTGAGCAACCCTGTTGCATGTTGTGTTAGGTCATCAGATGATGTCTGGTGACTGGAACGACATCACTGAATTTTGTTGTATATGTTTCCTGAGGATAGTCTAAACTGAGTGAGTACCCTGTTTACTGTACAAGTCAAACTCCAACACCAACGACTGACCACAAATCCACTTTCAGACAGATTTACCGAAGACAATAGATTTAAAGCAATTTTGTATTTTCATCCGGATCATTTAGGAGATGGAATGAAACAAATGAAAAGTGCCTTATAATGTATTGTCAGTTGTTCCGTTTAATTAATCCACTTTCCAGCACAGCAGCTAAAGAGACAATCTACCACACAGACAGAATGGTAACAGCTACCTTACCACACAGACAGAATGGTAACAGTTACCTACCACACAGACAGAATGGTAATAGCTACCTACCACAGAGACAGAATGGTAACAGCTACCTACACACAGACAAATGGTAATAGCTACCTACCACAGAGACAGAAATGGTAACAGCTACCTACCACAGAGACAGAATGGTAACAGCTACCTACCACAGAACAGAATGGTAACAGCTACCTACCACACAGACAGAATGGTAACAGCTACCTACAAGAGACAGAATGGTAACAGCTACCTACCACAGAGACAGAATGGTAACAGCTACCTAACACACAGACAGAATGGTAACAGCTACCTACCTCACAGACAGAATGTTTATAGCTCCATACAAGCGAACAAACACACAACTGTAACTCACAGTCACAGCTATAGGGAGGACAGTCGGCTGCATGGGTAAAGCCCATTAATCTCAGACTCGTTTAATCAGCCAACAGCCAGGCCCACTAGTGGATTTATATGTGTGTGTGTGTTCCTCACCACTCGCCCAGAGGTGATTACTAACCCTGATCTACTGTGGTGGAGGAAGCGACACAGAGACCTTGTCTGTTCCATAGAGTTATTCTTGTGTTTTTGTTTCTCTCTCTCTATATCTCTCTTACTACTTATTTTTCTCTGCTCCTCCCACATCTTCCTCTTCCTGCCCGAACCTTCTGGATACCTATGATATGCACATTGTTCATAGCTGATCACTAACACAACTAGAGAAACTGATAATAGATCATCATCAAACCCTTTATTGGGGAAATCAGCTGGAGTTAATTCTCGGCTGCAACAAAAGCCTGCACACCAAGTACAGGTCTCCAAAATCAGAATTGAAAATCAATGTGCAGAAAGGTCAATGAAAATCTACTGTAGCCTACTTTTATGGAATTAACCCCAATAGCCAGCTTGTCTACGCCCCACTGTGATAAAGCAATAGAAACAGTAAAGAAATCTCTTTTAGGTCAGAGGATATTTACATCCTGAGAGTAAAATTTTCATGAAGGGAGGGCAAGCTCCACGGTACAGCCCGCTGTGCAAGCACTCATTACTGACAAGGACAGAGAGAGGGATGGAACGAGAGAGGAAGAGAGAGAGAGAGTACAGTAAGAAAGAGAGGGGGATAAGAAGTAGAGAGAGAGGGAGAAAGAGAGAGAGCACAGTCAAGGAGAGAGATGAGACAGATTAGATGGAGAGAGGAGAGGTAGAGATAGTGTGGGGCACAGCAACTGACACAGCTAGAGAGTGAGGAGGAGGAAGAGAGAGCAAGAGAAAGAGGATCACCGAAACAAGAAATGTCAAGAAAGCGAAAGAAGGGCAAACTGAGGGGGTGTGAACCGCTGAGCAAATAGTCTCTGTATATGATGTGGTGAGCACAAGGAGAGAGAAGGAAAAAGAGAGTGAGAGAGAAAGAAAGAGAAAGAGAGAAGCAGTGGCAGTCCCCTTCCCTGTTGCTCTCCACCCCCGGCTGTTAAATAAATGATCAGGTGGTACTGGGGGAGTTAACTGTAGGGGTGCTGCTGGTGGAGAGAAGGAGGAGGGTGTAAAATATACTGTCCCACCTGTGAACCTCCGGCTGAGGCTTCAGCACCACCAGATGGCCCCCTTGTCCCCTGGGCCTGCGTCAGAGCGCCCCCTGAGGGAAATCTAGCAGTAGTGCAGGTCTGAAGGCATCCTTGTGCATTCACACTGAAGTACATACAGTCTATCTCTTTCTCTTTATCTCTCTCTTTATCTCTCTCTCTCTCAATTTCAATTCAATTCAAGGGGCTTTATTGGCATGGGAAACATATGTTTACATTCTCTTTGTCTCTCTCTCTCTTTCACTCTCTATCTCTCTCTCTGTGTCTGGGTGTGATTGTGTGCGACTTGTTTTGTGTGTGTGTGTGTGCGACTTGTTTTCTGTGTGTGTGGGAAACTTGTTTTGTGTGTATGTGTGTGTGTGAGAGAGCGAGAGAGAGAGATAAACAGAAATGCGGCAGAGAATAAGTGTGTATGTGTGTGTGCGTGCATGTGGTTTCAAAATTGCATTTTCTTTTCTTTCTCGGCTCTTGGCACATTCATGGAGGTTAAATCAGTCAGTCTTTTACAGTTGATAGATTTTCCTGTGAGGCATCAGCGAATTACCAGGACCGCACAAGAGCTGGTCAATAAAGACTGTATTAAATAGAGAACCAGCAACTCCCAGGTGGAACCTACATCAGTCAAACACCCACTGTCTGCCTGCCTGCCCTTTATCTGAACTAGACAGAAACTACATTACTGTTCTCAATGAATTCTCTTTCTTCATCTGTCTTTTTACAAACATACTCTCTATATCATACACACCCTCTCCCCCTCTCTTTTTCTCTCTCTCGCTCTCTCTCTCTCTCATTCTCTCTCTCTCTCTCTCTCTCTAACGGTTTTCCTCCTCGTCTGAAGAAGAGTATGAAATGTCGGACCAATGTGCAGCGTGGTAAGTGTCCATTTTAATAATACAACTGAACACTACAAAAATACAAAAATAACAACGTGAAAGAACAAACGAAAATCGAAACAGACCCGTATGGTAACAAATACAGACACAGGAAACAACCACCCACCAAACCCAAAGGAAAACAGGCTACCTAAATATGGCTCCCAATCAGAGACAACGACTGACACCTGCCTCTGATTGGGAACCATACTAGGCCAAACACATAGAAATAAGACAACCTAGACATACAACATAGAATGCCCACCCACATCACACCCTGACCAAACAAAACATAGAAACATACAAAGCAATCTATGGTCAGGGCGTGACAGTACCCCCCCCCCCCCAAAGGTCGGACTCGGCCGCAAAACCTGAACCATTAGGGGAGGGTCTGGGTGGCATCTGTCCGTGGTGCGGCTCTGGCTCGGGACGTGGACCCCACTCCACCATAGTCTTAGCCCGCTTAAGTGGCGTCTTTGGCGACCTACCACACCGACCCTTGGACTGGGGACCCTAATAAAGGGCACCACTGGACTGAGGGGCGCCTCTGGACTGAGGGGCGCCTCTGGACTGAGGGCTGCTCCGGACTGAGGGGCTGCTCCGGACTGGAGGGCAGCTCCGGATGGAGGGCAGCTCCGGACTGGAGGGGCAGCTCCGACTGGAGGGAGACTCTGGCAGCTCCTGACTGGACGGCGAGCTCAGCGCCTCTGGACTGACGGGCGGCTCAGGCGCCTCTGGACTGACGGCGGCTCAGGCGCCTCTGGACTGACGGGCGGCTCAGGCGCCTTTGGACTGAAGGCGGCTCAGGCGCCTCTGGACTGAAGGGCGGCTCAGGCGCCTCTGGACTGAAGGCGGCTCAGGCGCCCTCTGGACTGAAGGCGGCTCAAGGCGCCTCTGGACTGAAGGGCGGCTCAGGCGCCTTTGGACTGAAGTGCGGCTCAGGCGCCTCTGGACTGAAGGGCGGCTCTCAGGCGCCTCTGGACTGAAGGTGGCTCAGGCGCCTCTGGACTGAAGGGCGGCTCAGGCGCTCTGGACTGAAGGCGGCTCAGCGCCTTTGGACTGAAGGGCGGCTCAGGCGCCTCTGGACTGAAGGGCGCTCAGGCGCCTCTGGAATGTAAGGGCGGCTCAGGCGCCTTTGGACTGAAAGTGCGGCTCAGGCGCCTCTGGACTGAAGGGCGGCTCAGGCGCCTCTGGACTGAAGGGTGGCTCAGGCGCCTCTGGACCGAAGGGCGGCTCAGGCGCCTCTGGACTGAAGGGCGCTCAGCGCCTTTGGACTGAAAGAGGCGGCTCAGGCGCCCTCTGGACTAAGGGCGCTCAGGCGCCTCTGTGAACGAAGCGCTCAGGCGCGTCTGAGACTGAGGGCGGCCAGGCGCGCTCCTGAACAGACGGGCGGCTCAGGCGGCTCAGGACAGACGGGCGGCTCAGGCGACTCAGGACAGACGGGCGGCTCAGGCGGCTCAGGACAGACGGGCGGCTCTGGCCTGGAGAGAGAACCTGGAGGGAGGAGACGGAGAGACAACCTGGTGCGTGGGCCTGCCACAGGACCCACCAGGCTGGGGAGACCTACAGGAGGCCTGGTGCTTGGAGGAGGCACCGGAAGGACCGGGCTGTGGGGGAGTACTGGAGCTCTGGTGCACAGCCTTGGCACCACTCCCCCAGGCTGGATGACTACTCTAGCCCGGACCCTCCAGAGTGCAGGCACAGGTTGAACCGGGCTGTGGGTGAGCACTGGAGATCTAGTGCATACTACGCACACCTCTCCCTTAGGCTCCACTCCCACATTTGCCCGGTACGAGCGGAGCGCAGGCATAGGACGCACTGCACCCTCCCAGCGCCCCGGAGACACAGCACGCAGAGCCGGCGCAGGATACCCTGGACCGAAACGGCGTACCGGAGACCAGACACGCTGAGCAGGCAATCTATGGTCAGMGCGTGACACTCTCTCTCTCTTTCTCTTTCTCTCTCTCTCAAGGGAGAAAGGTCACCCCCCCATTTTAGTTTGTTTGTCACTAATTACATATATTAGACGTATCAAGTTCACAAGAAAATGGTTTAAAACACAATTTTTTTTGTTGCTGCATTAATTAAAATGGCTGAATATATCAACAACAGAACACATGTTAGATTACTCTGAAAGATCACAAGACAACTCATAAACACTGTCCAAAAACACATATCAACAGCCAAACAGAAACTGTATACTGACGTAGAAACAATGTCCACAGGCAAACCATGCCTGACTGAACCCTATGATATACTAGGACAGTCAGTCACATGGTGCTGGCAAAGATAAATAGACATAGCCTGGGGGCTCTATTCAGTCTGCATTGTAAAGCATTACAGATTGTGCAATAGAAATGAAAAAGGTTATTTCTGATTGAGCCGACACATACAGCGTTTAACGTGAATGCAGTCTCCACTAAAGCGGGAACTTTGCCTTTAAATCACATTTAAAAGTTTAGTTTAGCCTCACGCTGTAAAAGTTTAGCCTCACGCTGTAAGGCTAAACTTCCACCATACGGATTGAATAGAGCCCTAGGGCTTCGTATGTTTCGTACAGTCAACAACATGTTGCTACAGTCTACAGCAACTCAACTGCTTTTAGATGTGACATAGCTTCAAAAGCCGCCTAAGCTTCATCATCCATCAACTCATCAGTAAGAGAGAGTGCTTGTTTAAAGCCAAACACCAAAACTCTTTCAAGGCAAACTTTTACCATAGATCAAATGAGGTTCATTAAAGTGCATCATTAAAGTACATACAGTATATCCTACAGGCACCTTTTCCAGTTGGAGTAAGTCTCCTTTCATGATCTAAACACATTTAGGTGAGATCCGAGGACGGTAGTGATGAGCACGCTTGAGGCAAATGTACTCCATGGTGTGAGGTGATTTGAGGCTAGGCTGTGGTAATCTGTATTCTGAGTCAGTCTGTGTATCAGGGGTAGACTGACAGAGATGGGATTAAATCTGGTCAATGCAGTTAGTATGTATTTCGTTTTAAAGGATTATATTACGTTAACATGATAATTCCTACATGGTTTAAGCATTACCGTTTGTCATAAGGTCATTTCTCAACAATACGCACACACACATACAGGCACATACACACATACCAGAGGGGGCTGGTGGGAGGCGCTGTAGGGGGACGAGCTCATTGTAATGGCTGGAATGGAATAAATGGAACAGACGGAAACATGTGGTTTTGTTTCTATGTTTGATGTGTTTGATACTGTTCCATTTATTCCATTCAAGTCTTTACAATGAGCCCATCCTCCTATAGCTCCTTCCACCAGCCTCCTCTGACACACACACCCTCCTAGCTGACCTTTAGAATAATGCAATGGTGTCCTCTGGGATGTTGTTATTGTTCGAGCTAATTGCCACTGATAACGTGATGAATCCCACAATAATGTGAACTGATTATCTGACAGTCAGGGTTGAGGCTGAGGCTTAATAAACCATTACCAAAACAAACAACACTTTCACCACACACACACACACTTTCACCACACTTTCACACACACACACACACACACACCACACACACACACACACACACACACACACACACACACACACTCACTCAGTCTTTCCCTGGAATCCATCACAGAGATTGCTGAGCATCTCTTCCTGCAAGCCTCCAATGTTGGCCTTGGCTCTGCGTCAGTTGATTGGCAGTGTAAAGAGGTAGAGCTGATCGTGAAAGACGATAAAGGTCTATGCAATTACTGTAATGTAACACAGAGGTGTGTAGGTGTGCATGAGAGGGAGGGGGAGAGACAGAAATGAGAGAACAAATAGAGATGTAATTTGAAAAGTGAGTTAGTTGTATGTAATATTTAGCAGTAACAGAGTATGTAATATTAAGCAGTAACAGAGTGAAGGGGTTGTATGTAATATTAAGCAGTAACAGAGTGAAGGGGTTGTATGTAATATTAAGCAGTAACAGAGTGAAGGGGTTGTATGTAATATTAAGCAGTAACATGGTAAAGGGGTTGTATGTACAGTGCCTTGCAAAAGTATGCATCCCCCGTTGCGTTTTTCCTGTTTTGTTGCTTTACAACCTGTAATTTAAATTGACTTTTTGGGGGATTTCATGTAATGGACATACACAAAATAGTCCAAATTGGTGAAGTGAAATGAAAACAATAAAAAACAGAAAAGTGGTCTGTTCATATGTATTCACCCCCTTTGCTATGAAGCCCCTACATACGATCTGGTGCAACCAATTACCTTCAGAAGTCACATAATTAGTTAAATAAAGTCCACCTTTGTACAATCTAAGTGTCACATGATCGGTCACATGATCTCAGTATATATATACCTGTTCTGAAAGGCCCCAAAGTCTGCAACACCACTAAGCAAGGGGCACCATCAAGCAAGGTGCACCATGAAGCAAGGAGCTCTCCAAACAGGTCAGGGACAAAGTTGTGGAGAAGTACAGATCAGGATTGGGTTATAGAAAAATATCAGAAACTTTTAACATCCCATGGAGCACCATTAAATCCATTGTTAAAAATTGGAAAGAATATGGCACCACAATAAACCTGCCAAGAGAGGGCCGCCCACCAAAACTCACGGACCAGGCAATGAGGGCATTAATAAGAGAGGCAACAAAGAGACCAAAGATGACCCTGAAAGAGCTGCAAAGCTCCACAGCGGAGATTGGAGTATCTGTCCATAGGACCACTTTAAGCCGTACACTCCAGAGCTGGGCTTTACGGAAGAGTGGCCAGAAAAACGCCATTGCTTAAAGAAAAAAAAAAGCAAACACTTTTGGTGTTTTCCAAAAGGCATGTGGGAGACTCCCCAAATATATGGAAGAAGGTACTCTGGTCAGATGAGACTACAATTTAGCTTTTTGGCCATTAATGAAAACGCTATGTCTGGCGCAAACCCAACACCTCTCATCACCCCAAGAACACTAGTCCCTGACGATTCTTCATCGGCAGGGACTGGGAAACTGGTCAGAATTGAAGGAATGATGGATGGCGCTAAATGCAGGGAAATTCTTGAGGGAAACCTGTTTGTCTTCCAGAGATTTGAGAGTGGGATGGAGGTTCACCTTCCAGCAGGACAATGACCCTAAGCATATTGCTAAAACAACACCCGAGTGGTTTAACGGGAAACATTTAAATGTCTTGGAATGGCCTAGAGACATACCCCAAGAGAGACATACCCCAAGAGACTTGCAGCTGTAATTGCTGCAAAAGGTGGCTCTACAAAGTATTGACTTTGGGGGGGGTGAAAAGTTATGCATGTTTTTTGTTGTTGTCTTATTTCTTGTTTGTTTCACAATAAAAATATTTTGCATCTTCAAATGGGTAGGCATGTTTTCTAAACATAATGATACAAACCCCCCAAAACTCAATTTTAATTGCAGGTTGTAAGGCAACAAAATAGGAAAAATGAGAGACAGAGAGGGATAGACGGAGAGAGGGAGGGAGCGGGAGAGAGAGGGAGGGTGTTAGGGGGGGGGGGAGABAGAAAMGGAGACGGAGAGGGAGAGGGAGAGAGAGACGGAGGGAGAGAGAGAGGGAGAGAGAGACGGAGGGAAAGAGAGAGGGAGAGGGAAAGGGAGGGAGAGAGATTTCCTTCATTGTGTTTCATAGATTATTTTGGCACTCCCCTGTTTTTGAACATTATTGCTTTTTGAGTCATGATTGAATGTTCTGATAGAGATATAGTTCAGACTGAAACTCTGCAACCCCTTTTTACTGTTTAATTGTGGATTCAGCCCATGGCCCTGGGTGTGTTCGCGGTGCTGGGGGTCAGACTGGGAGAGTGTGCCCTGTGTTTCAAACACCCTATCAGGACCTTATAGTCTGGGCAGGGAGGGGAAGGAAGGAGGGAGGGAGGGTGAGGAGAGAGGACACAGAGGTGGGTACAGAGAGATAGAGATTGGAGGACCAATGTGAAGCTAATAAATGGAAAAGAGGGGGGACAAGTAATGAAAGAAAGGGATGTAAAGGGGAGTGTAGGAGAGCGTTTTGTTTTTGCCAGCTAATGTTCTGCCAGAGAAGCACAAAGCACTTTGAGGTGAGAAGCAGTTATTCCTCTAAAGTTTTCTTCAATCAAATATTTTTCTCCTGACTATATGTTCAGCTGCCGGCAGTCAGTCAAGGCTTTTCATTTCACTCTGTCTCCCACTCTAATACCTCTTATTATGGTATGTTTCAATTTGATTAGCACCTAATTGAAAAACCACTCCCTGCGTGTAATCAATATTACACAGTTTAACATGGAGAGGAGATGATTATGGACACTAAGAGGAGCAGCCTGTCTGTACACACACACCAAAATACACACACAAATCGACATTCCCACACACACACGCACACACACACACATGCACACACTCTTGCTTTCAGGTGTCAGTTTGAGAGGGGATTATTTTAGTGCAGCAACTTGCTGAAGGACATCCATTATTTTCCCTCCAGTTTTGAAGTTGCCCTGTTTAAACTATTCACACCATTTTCCTTCTTCATTATTATATGTTTTTTACAACACATTGTTCTCTGTAATCAGTAACAGTAAAAAGAGATATGGAAATGCTAAAGCTGAATAATTGAAAAGCATTTCAATTTTTATGACTTGAAAAGCGAGAGTTAGAAGCAGGCAGCTTTGTCGAAGGCCTATTGTTAAAGCCAGAGTCACGATCACTCGCTCACCTTGTGTGGCACTTAGTAATTTCATCGAGCCGCGTTGTAACCGAAGTGGCTTTCTGAGCTAAACGCCTGGTAATCGCAGCGCTTTTGAACAAATTCAATTAGCTGCCATTACCTTTTAGGACTGGGTTGGGGTGATGTAGAGTTGGGAAAAAATGACTGAGAAAATGAGTGCTTTGTTATTATCATTCTACTTGAGACATAGCATAAATTAAAGGGCTAAAATGAACGACCAATCGGTCCCGGCCTTTTTTGCCACATCAGGCCGCCGTTCCCCTCCTCCTTGTAACGATCGTCTGTTGAAGAAGGTGTGGACCAAAGCGCAGCGTGGTAAGTGTTCATGCTTTTATTTCAGAACTGAACCCTATAACAAAAATAACCAGAGAAATAAATGAAAACTGAAACAGTCCCGTCAGGTGCAGAAACACAAAACAGAAAACAACTACCCACAAAGCATCGGTGGGGAAAAGCTACCTAAGTATGGTTCTCAATCAGAGACAACGATAGACAGCTGCCTCTGATTGAGAACCACACCCGCCCAAAACCAAAGAAATACAAAACATAGAAAATGAACATAGAATGCCCACCCAAATCACACCATTGCCAAACCAAAATAGAGATATAAAAAGATCTCTACGGTCAGGGCGTGACACTCCTCCTCAATTCTCCTTGGGATGTATTGCTCACCAAATGAAATAGATGACAAATGATGAAGCCCACTTTGAGGAACGGCAGGTGGTGGGCTGGAAATCCAACACAACGAAGAATCCTGTCTATATCTGGGGTTGTGTCAGGAGGAGTAACATTTTCACAAATCCCCCTCAGATTGAAAGTGTGGTTAGGTTATTGAGGGGGACTAATGTTTTTTTGTCCACCAATATCTCCTTTTCAATGACCTCATCCACAGGGGCCTGTGTTGTCTGATTGGAACACCAAACGCACTTCGTATTATTTTCCTGAATGGACGGAAATAAAGAACTGACATACTGTCAATGCACTGAACAGAAGTGACAGAACATTGACAGAGTAGCTCTGAGTTTTAACGTCGCCAAAAGAAAAATGTAAAATCAGAGTGACACTAATCCTGATAAGGATGATGATTATTCATGACAATGATAACTATTGTATAGTATAGCCTAGGTTGCCATGATTGCATAGCCTCATGCAATCTCACCTTCCCAATAAGACTTGAGGTTAACTGTCACCTCTAGAGCAATAAGGGATCTTTTTGCTCTATTTACGGTAGCTTAGGGGTGTCGTGTGCTGTTGGGATCATGGTATGGTAATCCCGGGGGAGTAGCTGTATCCAGTGCATTCGGAAAGTATTCAGACCCCTTGACTTTTTCCACATTTTCTTATGTTACAGCCTTATTCTAAAATAGATTAAATATTTTTTCCCTCATCAATCTACACACAATACACCATAGTGACAAAGTGAAAACAAGTTATTATACATTTTTGCAAATGTATTCAAAATTAAAAACATAAATACTTTATTTACATAAGTATTCAGACCCTTGGCTATGAGACACGAAATTGAACTTAGGTGCGTCCTGTTTCCATTGATCATCCTTGAGATGTTTCTACAACTTGATTGGAGTCCACCTGTGGAAATGTATTTGATTGAACATGATTTGGAAAGTCACACACCTGTCTATATAAGGTCCCACAGTTGACAGTGCATGTCAGAGAAAAGGAACTGTCCGTAGAGCTCCGAAACAGGATTGTGTTAAGGCACAGATCTGGGGAAGGGTACCAAAAAATGTCTGCAGCATTGAAGGTCCCCAAGAACACAGTGGCCTCCATCATTCTTAAATGGAAGACGTTTGGAATGACCAAGACTCTTCCTAGAGCTGGCCGCCCGGCCAAACTGAGCAATCGGGGGAGAAGGGCCTTGGTCAGGGAGGTGACCAAGAACCCGATGGTCACTCTGAAAGAGCT